>NC_060120.1:729489875-729684875 GCF_021461395.2 Schistocerca americana | reverse complement strand
CCTCTGTGCCCCCCCCCCCCCCCCCTTCATCCTTTCCTCCGCGGACGGAATTTGCATACCCCTTTCATCTGAGTCTCGAGTTATCCCTTGTGAAAATGTGAGAACATTTTTAAAATGTTTGCAAATTGAGTAACTGAGGCAGGAGTTGATACCAGTCCATCCCAAAGTCAGATCTTGCCTGGTCAGCACATTGGCCCTCATTTTAAATCCAGTGGACGGATTCGATCTGGGGCAAATCAACTCCTCACATCCCAGAAGCAGTGTGCTAACACTTGTGTCCACCCAGGCATATCTGACTGTTGACAAGTAATTACTTCATATGCGATGCGGTCATAACATTCCAATGTACAAAAATTTGGGTAAACTGTTGTGACTTGGCAAGACAGTCAAGCCACTATGAGATAGCCGAAAGGCACGCGTTAAAGCTCACGCAGGCTGGCGTGAGGTCTGGAAAATGACAAGGTCTTTATAGTAGCAAAAATAGTACGTAGCTTCTGGAATACTTAACTTTAATCCATAATTGGTGAACATCTGTCTGACGGTACATGCATCACAAGATAAATAGCAAATGATAATGGCGCCTTGCTAGGTCGTTGCAAATGATGTAGCTGAAGGCAATGCTAACTATCGTCTCGGCTAATGAGAGCATAATTTGTCAGTGAACCATCGCTAGCAAAGTCGGCTGTACAACTGGGACGGGTGCTAGGAAATCTCTCTAGACCTGCCGTGTGGCGGCGCTCGGTCTGCAATCACTGATAGTGGCGACACGCGGGTCCAACGTATACTAGCGGACCGCGGCCGATTTAAAGGCTACCACCTAGCAAGTGTGGTGTCTGGCGGTGACACCACATAAACCATATTTAAATACTGATTTCCTCTCATCCTATCATGGCATATCTCCCTTCAATGGGAGCTCGCAAAGCTTTTCCTGGCTAATGCTTCAATACAAGCATTAATACTAATCAGTTCCTCTTTCTTGCTAAACCAAGTTATTCACTCTAAAACACAACAATTTTGCTAGCTTGTATTCATGTGCATCGATTTACTGTTTTTCTGCCAGTTGGTAGCTTGAAGCTTTTCTAACTTTAGTTAGTTACAGCTCAAACTGTACTCTGTTTTTCAGCAAGTCACCATCTCTGCTTCCCCACTGCCAAATCGTGGCAATATACACTATGTGATCAAAAGTATCGACCCCCCCCCCCCCCCCCCCCCAAAACATATGTTTTTCATACTAGGTGCATTGTGTGCCACCTACTGCCAGGTACCCCACATCAGTGACCTCAGTAGTCATTAGACATTGTGAAAGAGCACAATGGGGCACTCCTCAGAACTCATGGACTTCGAACTGTAGTCAGGTAATTGGGTGTCACTTGTGTCATTTGTCTGTATGTGAGATTTCCACACTCCTAAACATTCCTAGGTCCACTGTTTCCAATGTGATATTGAAGTGGTAATGTGAAGGGACACATATAGCACAAAAGTGTAAGGCCAACCTTGTCTGCTGACAGGCAGAGACTGCCAACAATTGAAGAGGGTTGTAATGTGTAATAGGCAGAAATCTATCCAGACCATCACAGAGGAATCCCAAACTGCACCAGGATTCACTGCATGTACTATGACAGTTAAGGGGGAGGTGAGAAAACTTGGAATTCATGGTCAAGCGGCTGCTCATAAGCCACACATCATGCCAGTAAATGCCAAACAATGCCTTGCCTTGTGTACGGAGCGTAAATGTCAGACAATTGAAAAGTGGAAAAACATTGTGTGGAGTGACAAATCATGGTACACAATGTAGCGATCCGACGGCAGGGTATGGGTATGGTGAATGCCCGGTGAACCTCATCTGTCAGCATGTGTAATGCCAACAGTAAAATTCGGAGGTGGTGGTGTTATGGTATGGTTGGGTTTTTCATGGAGGCACTATCACAGCACAGGCCTACATTGATGTTTTAAGCAGCTTCTTGCTTCCCACTGCTGAAGAGCAATCCGGGGATGGTGACTGCATCTTTCAACGCTATTGAGCAACTGCTTAAAATGCACAGACTGTGGCGGAGTGGTTACACAACAATAACATCCCTGTAATGGACTGGCCTGCATAGAGTCCTGATCTGAATCCTATAGAATACCTTTGGGATGTTTTGGAATGCCGACTTCATGCCAGGCCTCAATGACTGACATCGATACCTCTCCTTAATGCAGCACGCCGTAAAGAATGGACTGCAATTCCCCAAGAAACCTTCCAGCACCTGATTGAACATATGCCTGCGAGAGTGGAAGCTGTCATCATGGCTAAGGGTGGGCCAACACCATACTGAAATCGAGCATTACCGATGGAGGGCACCACGAACTTGTAAGTCATTTTCAGCCAGGTGTCTGGATCCTTTTAACCATAGTGTAGAAACTAAGCATTCAGCCCCATTTCACCCCCTGGGCACAGAGAAAAATATACATTTCCAGGAATCACTTATGTGCCTGTTTATCTCTTTTGTCTCCCTTCTGCTCATTTTTTCACATACTTGGCTTCTTCCAACAGGTATAAAGTAAGGTGATTTTAGTCACCTCAGTTCAAACTGTACTTCATTAACATTAGTTTTTACCATGGATCACATTACATTAGAAGTAAAGAAATAAAGTAATTTCAATTAATGCTTGTTTTCAGCAGTCTAAAATGGCTAGCACCAAGCCCAGTTTCTTAGTTTTGTTGGTGTATGAATCTGCAAGTAACAAAAAGTAACCCTCATGCAGTAACTAAGCTTTTGAATGTTGCCAAATTTAATGCCTTTGTAAATAATAGGATACATATCAAGTAATACATTTTCTTACCATAGTTCCAGCTAGATCAAAAGCAGCAAACTTAGATGTATAACTCCAGTTCCAGTTCCTCTTCAGGTGACTGAAACAAAGTAAATGAGAATCACTAATACATGAACAAATTAACAAAATTAATAAACAAATGTTCTAATACAAACTAAAAATCAGACAAAACAACAAAAATGTGCTAAATATTTAAAAGTGAACATGAATGGTTACATATACTCATAAAGAAGAAGAAAAACCTTTTACGTTCAAATTATACGATACAGAACAATAAATACATATAAATTAATAATGTTGGACTTGGGCCATAGAATGGAGAACAACTGCTGGTGGAAATGTAACATACCAATATATTTTTCCAAGCAGGGGAAGAGGATAATATACACTTAAATATACAATATAGATTACACTACAGGCTAAACACAGATAGCATGTAACTACATTATTGTACGAAAAGGGTGTTCTGATCTTCAGTCAGAAGTTTGGCCTGATGCAGCTCTCCATTCTGATATATCCTGTAGAATCCTCCACCCCTCTGAATAACTACTAAAACCCACATCTATCTGAATTTGTTTACTGTGGTCAGGCCTTGATTTCCCTCTGCAATGTTTACTCCCAACACTTCCCTCTGTTACCAAACTGACTATTATTATTATTATTATTATTATTATTACTATTACTATATCATGACAGTTTTAGGCAGAGAGTGTTTTGAACTATGGTTGCACAAGATACCGGTAGAGGACAGTCCTGAACTACCACCGCCAAACAGCACTGCAGCAAACAACTGTGCTGTAGCCATTACTAAATTCTTTGTTCCTAGAATTTGCCTCATGTTGCAGATTGCTTTTTTTATTTTGAAATGAGTGAACACATTAATCCTGGTGCATAAAGGGATTTGAATGGGGCTCTCACCAAAACAAAAAGAATCAGTAATCCCTATGACCGTTAGATCACTTCTGCTTTCATGGAAAAACAGAAGGCGGACATACACTATGTGATCAAAAGTGTCCGGACAACTGACTCAAAATGACTTACACGTTCATGGCTCCCTCCATCGGTAACACTGGAATTCAATATGCTGTTGGCCCCACCCTTAGCCTTGATGGCATTTTCCATGCTAGCAGGCATATGTTCAATCAAGTGCTGGAAGGTTTCTTGGGGAATAGCAGTCCATTCTTCATGGATTGCTGCACTGAGGAGAGGCATCAATGTCAGTCAGTGATGCCTGGCATGAATTCAGTGTTCGAAAACATTCCAAAGGAGTTCTATAGGATACAGGTCAAGACTCTGTGCAGGCCAATCCATTACAGGAATGTTATTGTTGTGTAACCACTCCACCAGAGGCCGTGCATTACGAACAAGTGCTTGAGCGTGTTGAAAGATGCAATTGCCAACCCCGAATTGCTCTTCAACAGTGGGATGCCAGAAGGTGCCTAAAACATCAACGTAGGCCTGTGCTGTGATATTGCCATGCAAAACAACAAGGGGGGCAAGCCACCTCCATGAAAAACACGACCACACCATAACACCACCACCTCCGAATTTTACTGTTGGCACTACACACACTGGCAGATGAGGTTCACAGGGCATTCGCCATACCATACCCACACCCTGCCATCAGTTCGCCACACTGTGCACTGTGATTTGTCACTCCACACAATGTTTTTCCACTGTTCAATCGTCCAATGTTTACATTCCTTACACCATTGAGACGTCGTTTGGCATTTACCAGCGTGACGTGTGGCTTATGAGCAGTCGCTTGACCATGAAATCCAAGTTTTCCCTCCTCCCGCCTAACTGTCGCAGCACTTGCAGTGGATCCTGACGCAGTTTGGAATTCCTGTGTGTTGGTCTGGATAGATGTCCAGTGGCAGAATTAGTTTTGTTTTCAGATGATACAGGTGTTCTGTCATAACATCAAGTGCCGGCACATCATCCTGAACAAAACAGCAGAGAAGGCTTTGAGATGATGTTAGCCAATAAATAGTACCCTGACTAGGACCACACCATGACAAGAGTAGCATCTACACGAAGAGAATAAAAGCAACACGCCACCTAGCCATGGCCCCACTAAAAGAGTCGCACTAGAAGATGAGCCGTCATCCAACGATTTAGCCGTGACTTGTGATCTTTATTAATTGTTTGCATGTAAATTGTAAATATTGAAGGATATTCATTATTTGCATGTTGCCAATTCTTCAAGATGTCCTAAGAAGAATGGGAAAGGAAAAAGAATTAATTAAAATTATTAAAGTAAGGAAGCTACAATATTTAGGCCATGTTATTAGGGGAGTAAATTACAAAATATTGCAAATAATACTAGAAGGGAAAATTTGTGGGAAGAGAACGAGGGGTAGAAGACGGACATCCTGGATTGACAATTTAAAAAATTGGTACAACTGTTCCACGTCAGAACTCCTTAGATCAGCCAAATCAAGATCAGAAATTGCCATGATGACAGCCAACCTTCTTAGAGGAGACGGCACATGAAGAAGAAGAAGAATTGCTTGTTAAGTATAGTAAATTTAATTCACTGTAATAAACTCCATTATTAAGATCTGCTTGAACGTTGTTAGCTATCCGAGAAAACAGCTTCCTAGGCACCCTATATTAGCCTAGTGGGAAGGATCCCACACTGGCAATGAGTTATGAGAAGAATCCAGTGCCTGGTGGCCACGGAATTTTCTTGTGCGTTTTTCTGGTGCCTAATTCTGTCTTGTCTTTATTCTGCAGGGGTGTTTACTTGCTTTAACAATCTCTTATACTGTTTTTTCTAATCAGAGTTTTCAGGTGGGCATTGCAGAAATTTTCTTTGCTTTTGTACTTATTTTTTTCTTGCTTGCCTTGTCTGTTTCTTGCATTTGTCTCTTCCAAAATGCCCACCCCACCTATCCCACACCCTGCTCAGGTGCCACAGCTGCCAGTGTTAGATGCAACACAGCTAATGCAGATGTTTCAGTTCCAGACTAAACAATTATCTACCCTGCTCAACACGGTGCAGCAGCTACTGGCCAATGCTGTGGTCCTGACAGAACAAGCACCATTTACAGCAACTCCTACACCTATACCGTCTTTCCACCAGTTTTGTGAACAAGAGGAGGAGTTGCTTGAGTGGTTGCAACAATTTGTAGCCCAAATAATGTACTAGGTACTGTGAAACTTTCCTATCTATTATCCATGGTAGGAAGAGCAGTGTTCCGATTAACTCACGAGTTCTTCCCCAATGCCACTCTGAGTGAGCTTTCACATAAATGGGTTGTAGATTCGCTAACTAACTATTATGACCAACCAGTGAATGTGGTAGTGGCTAGGTATCAATTCTTTAATTGCAAAAAATGGTCAGAACAAACTTATCACAAGTGGGTAACAGATTTGCAGGGTATGACGATGAAATGCAAATTCAAATGTGACTGTGGAGCTCTATATTCAGATTTTATGTTGCGTGATGCGATCGTGTACAATGTACCTGATGTCATACTCAGAGAGCAGATTTTGATAGAGTCCGATACATCATTTCAGCAGATAGAGCAAATACTAGATCTGTACGATTCAGGTGTCCTGTCGGCCAATAAATTTGAGCAGCCGGCAAATTTGTCGGGTTGAGTCCCTTTTTTGCGAGCCACCCATTAGCAGCAGCTCGCGCTCGCCACACCACATAAACACCTCTCCACGCCACGTAAGCAGCTCACTAAACAGGCGAACTGAATTACGTCTTGCCCTTGGTGTTATTCACGGAACAAACGTCAAGACTACCTGTCTCTACGAGCTCAGTGTAATATTTGTGGCAGGAAAGGACATGTACAATCTGTATGTTTGCAATGGAACAAACATACGAATTCGCCCCACTCACAAAAATCTAGTCACAAGGCCCATGTCATTAAAGTAGTATATTCAAAGTCTGAAACAAGCATTAGCAACACTAGAAAGCATGCAGTTTCTTCAGTGATATGCCAGTCCGACAAACTTTTTGTTCATTTACTCCTTTGTGGGAAATTTCAGTTCAACACAGGTGCCCCTGTCACATTGCTAAATCGTCATACATATGAACTTTACGGCTTCCCATGCCTGTCTAAAATTGGCACGCAACTGACAGCTTATAATGAACACGAGATTCCCATTCTCAGAAAACGTACTTTGCCTGCCATGTACTGATCACATGTGCACATAGTGACTTTTATGGTGCCACTATCACATGATTGTATGAACATATTTGGTCTTTTGACATAAAAGTTTTCTGGGTACGCTACCACACGATATCGTACAAAACTAGTGCTGGAAAAAAAGACCAACATTTTGGCCATGGTCGGAGCAGCCTTTTTCTGGATCTACTGGTGCATTCTAGCTATGCAGTGCCCCTTATGTTTTGTTATTACTGTGCACTGCGCATGCCATTATATCAAAATTTTAAAAAGATAGTTCATTTCATTGGTTACTTAAGGAAGGAGGAGAGGGAACTTTATTTTAATAGGTTATTGCAGTGGAGGGAGAGCGTAACCTCTATTGTCTATTGGCTCTTGTGTTATGTGCCATGATTGGTGGTCACTGGCAAATGAGAAGTTGGATCCTGTTTACCAAATGCTGAACATTGGCCGCAAGTGCTCGCACCTCTTGTTGAGAGTGTGGTCTGATGGGCTCTGATTGCCGGCAAAAAAAAAAAAAAAAAGTTCCCTCTCCTTCTTCCTTAAGTAACCAACGAAATGAAATATCTTTTTAAAATTATGTATCTTTTTAAAATTATGACATAATGCCATACACAGCGAACAGTAATAACAAAACATAAGGGACACTGGATTGCTAGAACGCACCAGTAGACCCACACATAGGCCACTGCAACTGTGGCCAAAATGTTGGCTTTTCTCCAGCAGTAGTTTTATACAATATGACGAGGTACCATACCGAGAAAACTTTTATGTCGACTGACTCTGGCCGCATTAAGTCTACGCAATTATATTTGGTCTTGATTCATTTGATTTGTTTGGCTTTAACATTCAGGACAATGTGCTGTCAGTGTCTGCATTCCATGCAAAAAACAGTGGAGCCAGCTTGCTAAAAGAATTCCTGGAACTCTTTTCTGAATGTTCAGGCAAGGCTAACAATTTTGTTGCACATATTACTGTGAAAGACAATGCTCAGCCAAAATTTTGCCAGGCCAGAATTGTTCCAATTGTATTACAGGACAAAGTCACTGTTCAACTTTAAGAATTGCAAGATAGCAGAGCTATTGTGCCAATACAAGCTAGTCAAAGGTCAAGTCCACTGGTTTTGCTCTCTAAAACTTCAGGTCGCATTCGCCTCTTTGTTGACTTTATGTCTACAGTCAACACACAAACTGTGATCCGTTGCCACACCCAGAGCATCTCATGGACAGATTAGGTGCTGGTCGCTACTTTTCAAAAATTATTTGCGTGACACGTATCTTCAAATACTGTACGATGAAGAATCTCAAAAAGCATGTGTAGTGAATACTCATTAGGGCTTGTTTAAATATTTGCATTTGCCTTTTGGCAGTGCTTCTGCACACGCTATTTTCAAATGGTATTTGGAACAGCTGACTGCACAAATACGCCTGAAACACACCTTGCAAATGTGCTTGCTTTGTTTCATGTGTTATCTGATGTAGGACTAAAGTATAGACTGGACAGGTGTGATTTTTTTAAACCCAAGTTGCAGTATCTTGGTCATGTCATAAACAGTCAAGATGGACATCCTCTTCAGTCACATTTGTTAGCCATAAGAGATTTGCCAGTTCCTCGCAATGTCACGGAATTCCAGCGAGTTTTAGGGAAAATGAACTATTATATTCAGTTCATACTGAATGCTGCGCAAATGGTAACTCCATTGCATCGCTTGTGTTGCATGAATGTCCCCTTTGTTTGGGAAGATGGGTGCCAAGTAGCTATTCAAAAACTTAAAGTTGCATTGCTCAGTGATTATTGCTTAGTTCACTTTGATCCTGACAAACCAGTTGTATTGCAAGTTGACACTTCCTCTTACGGAAGTGGTGCAGTGCTTTCACACAGAATTGGTGATAAAGACAAGCCTACTGCTTCCGCATCTCAAGTGTTGCCCAAAGCTCAGTGAAATTATTCACAAATTGAGAAAGAGGCTTTGGCTATCGTATATGGTGTCACCAAATTCAACCACTATTTGTATGGCAGAAAATTCTACTTAGTAACGGATCACAAGCCTTTGCAGTCCTTGTTTCATCTGAAGAGACCGGTTCCTGTACGAACTGCCCAAAAATTGCATAGATGGGCTTTGTTGTTGTCTCAATACCAATACAAGATTGTGTATTGCCCGCGGCTCAACATGGTAAAGTGGATGCACTTTTACATTTTCTGATTGGACCTGATGTAGACTTTGACCTTTCTACTGCATCTTGTTGTCACATCGATGCTCAGGATTCCGAACTGCTTCACTCTTTTCCACTGAACTACAGGAAAATTGCACAGGCCACGGAAGCTGATCCGGATTTGAAAATTTTGCTAAAGTACATTCGCACGTCTTGGCCTCGTTCCTTGCATGGCATAGAGAACTCTGTAGTGCGCTGATACTTTGCACGTCGGCATAGCCTCGCTACACAGAAAGGTGTGATTCTTGATCAAAATGACAGTGGATAGTCACGTGTGTTGACTTTAAAGCTTTGCAAAAAGAAGTGTTGCAGTTACTTCACAAAGGACAGTGGGGAATTGTTCATACAAAACAGTTAGCACATCGACACTGTATTTGGCAGGGTATGGACACCCAACTAGAACAGATGCTGTCGCAGTGTCACCCATGTGTGGAAAATCAGTCCGCACCATCACAAAATTCTCTGCTTGGCCTAGGCCACAATCATCATGGCAGCGTTTGGGGTGCAGATCCCAAACTACTAAGAACATCAGCCTTGGCCTTGTGTTATTCCGCAGCTGAATACGCATGTCCTGTATGGTACAAGTCATCTCATGCAAAGCAGGTTGATGTGGCCCTGAACGAAACCTGCAGGACAGTAACGGGATGCCTCAAAGCTACACCTATTGATAAACTCCATAAACTAGCAGGTATTGCTCCTCCAGACATAAGGCGTGAAGTCGCAGCCAAACTTGAGAGACATAAAGCAGATCATAACACCGATCACCTGCTACATGGATACCAGCTACCAATTAGTAGACTCAAATCTAGGAGGAGCTTCATGAGAACTACTACACCCCTCACCGGTCGGACTGGAGCAGCCAGACTATCTCAGTGGACAGCAAAATCTGACAGTAACGATTGGATGACTCCTTCTGAGACCCTTCCTCCTGGTGGAAATCAAGTCTGGACAGTGTGGAAGTCTCTAAATCGGCTCAGGAGTGGCGTCGGACGAACTAAGGACAATCTGTTCAAATGGGGCTTCATGAAGGAATCTTCCACCTTGTGTGACTGCGGAGAAGAACAGACAACCAAACATTTAATTAACTGTCCTAGATGTCCTGTATCATGTTCCACACAAGAGCTTGTTGATGTTTCAGACAATGCTGCTGCCGTTGCACAATTTTGGGCTAATACCGTTTAGTTTGTTCTTTTATGGTTTGACCTGATTTGTTATATTGTATATATTGTAAATATTGTTGTAATGTTTTTGACTCGAAATAAATAAATCATGGCAACGTGTGCACATAGACTTTGCAGGACACACATAGCACAGTTCAGATATTGTCCTCTATTTTTGCCTCGAGGTTTACCTGAAGTGATAGTGTCAGACAACGGCCCTCAGTTCACATCAAATGAATTCTGTGAACGCAATGGCATACAGCGTCTAACTAGTGCATCATTCCATCCACAGTCAAATGGGGAAGTGGAACGTTTCATCAGAACCTTCAAGCAGCAGATGGCCAAACTTCACTCCGCACGCACCAGTGATCAAGCACTGAAACTGTTTCTTGCCTCCTATCGTTCGCACCGACGATAGGGACCATCGCCAGCAGAATTGTTTCAAGGCCGCAGCCATCGAACAATGCTCCACCCTCTTCAGAATCCGACACCGAAGGAAGGCCACACGTATCGCTTTGTGCTGCATGATACTGTCTTTTACAGGGTTTTTAGCGGCAGCAGGCGATGGGTGCAAGGCAAGATCATCTGTCGACTTGGCGCTTGCACGTATCTCATTACAGGTCCAGACAGGATGCAGCACTGACAGCAGTGCTGACATCAAAATCAACTTCACCACTGTCATGTGCACAATGATCCTTCTATGTCTCTTCTCCCAGATTCACGGATCCCGAGGACAGCACAGCCACAGCAGCTGCCAGAGGGTGTCATCACAACACTGTGGCATAACCCCATGTAGAAAGAGCCTTCGCCTCCTCTTGTCCTACTGATAGAGCTGGACCCACCCGCACCGCAGCCACTGACGCCTTCCCTATCTGGTTATTGGCCTCTGGAGGTGGACGCATACCCTTCTGGTCATTTTACAGGGGACGTATCCGCCAGAGTGAAGGCCAGATGGCAAGGTATGACCGGAAACTTGACGTCCCCTGCAGCCACAGCTTCTGGTCTAGCTCAGCGTCCACCCTCCAGCCTCCCCTGCCGTTGTCACACTCCCTACACAACAACGGTCCATCGACTTGAGAGGGAGGAATGTTGTGGTATGACATTAAGCACCGGTACGTCGGCCTGAATGAAACAGCAGAGAAGGCTGTGAGACAATGTCAGCAATAGTGTGCTGAGAATAAAAGTGATACATTGCCTAGCCATGGCCACACTAGAAGAGCCACGCTAGAAGAGCTGCACCAGAAGGCAAGCCGTGATCTTACGATTTGGACCTTTATTAATTGCTTGCACGGAAACTGTATATATCGAACGACACTGATTATTTGCATGTTGCCAATTGCTTACAACCTCTCTTCGTAAAAAGGCAAAGTTAAGTATTGTCAATTTAATTTACTGCAATACACTCCATTAATAAGATTTGCTTGAATGTTGTGGAAAACAGCTTCCTAGGCACCTTATAATAGACGAGTGGGCAGATCCCACAACAGGCACTGTTGTTAAGCTGACCAAGGAAGCATCAACAGAGAAAATAGTAAGAGATATTTTTGTGAAAGTTTGACACGAATGGGCTAGCTTTAAACTTTGAAAGAACACAACACACAGTTTTGTACTGTCAAAAATATCCCACCTCAACAAGAAATAACTGACATCTTTATTATCTGGACTAAGGCCCAAGACAACCTATCTTCATTCCTTCACAACCTCAACATCTTTTTGCTCATCCATTTCAACTGGTCATCCTTGACCCAGTGTGCCACCTTCCTTCATGTTGACCTCTTTCTCTCTGACATCTCCACTCACTCCTCTATCTACATTAAACCCACTGAGTGCCAACAGTACCTGCACTTCAACAGCTGCCATCCCTTCCTCACCAAAAAACCCCTCCAACACAATCTGGCCATACGGGGTGGCATATCTGCAGTGACAAGAACTCCCTTGCCCAATATTCTGGAGGTCATAAAAAGGCCTTCACAGACAGGCATTATCCCTCACTCCTAGTCTGCAGACAGATTTCCTATGCTATATCCCAACACACTCCAATCCTCCCACCAACTCCAAAACCTGCTACAAAGCACCCCATTCATCATTCAGTACCATCTTGGACCAGAACAACTGAACTACGTCATTCATCAGAGCTTTGATTATCTATCACCGTGCCCTGGAATAAGGGACATCCTGCTCCAGACCCGTCACATGCCTTCTGAAGTGGTGTTCCACTGTCCATTCAACCTCCACAACATTCTCATCCATTTGTATGTCACTCCCAATCCCCAGGCTCTTGCAACAGTGATCATATCCCTGTGGAAGACCCAAGTGCAAGACCTACCCAATCCACAAACCCAGTATTTCCTATTCCAGTCCGGTCACAGGCTTGTCCTATTGCGTCAGAGGCTGAGACACCTGTGAAAGCAGTCATCTGATATGACAGCTCTGCTGCAATCACTCCACAACTTTTTATACTGGTATGAATTCCAACCAGCTGTTTACCAGGATGAATGGTCACTGCCAAACCAAGACCAAGAGCAAAATGGACCATCCTGTGGTACAACACGCAGCTGAACATGAAGTGCTTGATTTTAATGGCTACTTCACGATCTGGTCCATCTGGTTCTTCTCCTCCACCGCCCACTTTTCTGAACTGCACAGATGGGAGTTATCCTTACAATACATCTCCACTCCCAGAATTATCCTGGCCTCAACCAGTGATAAGCTACCGCACCACACCCTCCCCTCAACAGTTTCTGCCTCCTCTTTCCTACAACCTCCTCCCAATTCACATCCCCTCACATTCATTGTATTCATTCTCCATTAATTTTCCTCTTTCTATTCTTCTCATTTTCTGCAGTACCCTCCCCCTGCTCTCCATTCCCCCACCCAGCATCAGAACGCTGTCTGAGCCCTGTCCTGTAGCTTTCTACAGTAGTGCCTGAATGCTCCACCAAACAGTGTTCTTCTCTTCCCCCACCTGCGCTCTGCTTGTTGTAACAGTGATTGTCCGCAATGCAACAGTTGCAGTCTGGCTAAAGCAGCCAGAGATAGTGGTCATGTGTGCTTGAGGTGTGCCTGCTTGTGTAAATGTGCATGTGGTTTTTAATTTTTTTTCCTGAAGAAAGCTTTGGTCAAAAGCTTTGAGGGTAATAGGCTTTTCATTGTGAGTGTTTGCAAGTTGATGTGTCATCTTTACAGTGAGTAGCACTCTATTCTTTTCATTATCGTGATTATGAAACTACCCACAGACGTAAAATGTGACTGACAGTTTCAAATGTAGTTTAAGAGCTTTCTCCTTAACAACTCTTTATATACTATAGAGGAATTCTTTCATAGAGATAATTAGTCATGTTAAAAGATCTATAAATGGGCAGCATGCAGCAATATATGCCAGTAAAGAATGTTTTTTAATTTTTTATACATTTGTAGATAAGTGTTCTGTGTTTAATCTGTTGACATGTTCCACATCATAATGTTCCTCATGAATTTGATCCATGAAATAAGTAACTAACTACTCAACTAACTAATCATAGGTAAAGCAGATGAAAGGCTCTGGTTAATTGATAGGGTACTGACAAAATAGAATCAGTCTACAAAGGAACAAGACAGAAATAACTGTATGGCGTTGCTGGCATAAAGACCCCAAAGGGGTATATTGAACCACTTAACACATATCACATTGTTCTCAATGCTGGAAAGAATGCATTGTCCATAACATTAAAGGCACAACACGCTAGTGATAAATGCCACATTAATAATATTATGGGCATCACTCCCCATTCAACTGTTAGCTCTCATGAGTAACAGTAATCATCCAGCAGGTAAGAGAAGGCACATTTCTGCGGGTCTGAGTCATGACAATCTGATACATAACTAAGACAGCCAAGCTAGTCAGCTGAACACCAGATGTCACAGTTAGTGCTTTGTGTTCCCAAAGCTATATGACTGGTAACAGTCCAATCAGTGACAAAGGGATACTTCCCATTCTTGGAGAATCTTTTTTGCTAATAACACAGATGATGATCCTACTTATGATTTGCCTAATTCAGTTAAGAAAGTTCCTTTCATTTTCTATGTTGTGTACAAAAATTTAGTTAGTGTAATGTATGTGAGGAAATTAAAAAATAATATAATATGTTTTATCAATTTTTTTTTTTTTTTTTTTTTGCTGTTACATTACACAGACTTTCTTATTTGTGCATAATTTATGTTTTTCAGAATGAACTGTGGTGGATGAGAATCTGATGCCAGCTGCTGCTTGGACCTCAGAAACTGTGAGGCATTTGCAAGCAGCAATTGGCAGAGGGTGAAAACAGGCATGAGCCAGGACAATGGAGGATAATGACAACTGGAACAAAGGGGATCATTTCCAAAATGCCATTACAATTTATAATGGTGCACATGGAAATATATAAATGGAAATGAACTAGAAGTGTGACAGCAACCTGGTAGGTTCTTTTACTATTTTATTGTTAAAGCACCCCTCCTCATGAGTGTTTCTACTTTTGTCAGGGGAGGATGGCCACACACAAAAGTAGATCTTTCAGAGGTGAGGGGGATACATACTTCCTCTTAAGCTGTCCTATTCACACGAAAATGAGTACTGTACAAGTGGGACAAAATGAAAGCACTCACCCAACACAAAGTGTGATGTGAGCTGTGCCAAGAGGCACGTGGCGTATAGGTGTGTCATGAAAAGAACCTCTGGGATATCAGGCAACCTGCCTGTGTACGAGGGCAGTTCAATAAGTAATGCAACACATTTTTTTTCTGAAACAGGGGTTGTTTTATTCAGCATTGAAATACACCAGGTTATTCCCCAATCTTTTAGCTACACAACACTATTTTTCAACGTAATCTCCATTCAGTGCTACGGCCTTACGCCACCTTGAAATGAGGGCCTGTATGCCTGCACGGTACCATTCCACTGGTCGATGTCGGAGCCAACGCCATACTGCATCAATAACTTCTTCATCATCCACGTAGTGCCTCCCACGGATTGCGTCCTTCATTGGGCCAAACATATGGAAATCCGACGGTGCGAGATCGGGGCTGTAGGGTGCATGAGGAAGAACAGTCCACTGAAGTTTTGTGAGCTCCTCTCGGGTGCGAAGACTTGTGTGAGGTCTTGCGTTGTCATGAAGAAGGAGAAGTTCGTTCAGATTTTTGTGCCTACGAACACGCTGAAGTCGTTTCTTCAATTTCTGAAGAGTAGCACAATACACTTCAGAGTTGATCGTTTGACCATGGGGAAGGACCCCTTCAGCGTCCCAGAAGACTGTAACCATGACTTTACCAGCTGAGGGTATGGCTTTAAACTTTTTCTTGGTAGGGGAGTGGGTATGGCGCCACTCCACTGACTGCCGTTTTGTTTCAGGTTCGAAGTGATGAACCCATGTTTCATCGCCTGTAACAATCTTTGACAAGAAATTGTCACCCTCAGCCACATGACGAGCAAGCAATTCCGCACAGATGGTTCTCCTTTGCTCTTTATGGTGTTCGGTTAGACAACGAGGGACCCAGCGGGAACAAACCTTTGAATATCCCAACTGGTGAACAATTGTGACAGCACTACCAACAGAGATGTCAAGTTGAGCACTGAGTTGTTTGATGGTGATCCGTCGATCATCTCGAACGAGTGTGTTCGCACGCTCCGCCATTGCAGGAGTCACAGCTGTGCACGGCCAGCCCGTACGCGGGAGATCAGACAGTCTTGCTTGACCTTGCGGCGATGATGACACACGCTTTGCCCAACGACTCACCGTGCTTTTGTCCACTGCCAGATCACCGTAGACATTCTGCAAGCGCCTATGAATATCTGAGATGCCCTGGTTTTCCGCCAAAAGAAACTCGATCACTGCCCGTTGTTTGCAACGCACATCCGTTACAGACGCCATTTTAACAGCTCCGTACAGCGCTGCCACCTGTCGGAAGTCAATGAAACTATACGAGACGAAGCGGGAATGTTTGAAAATATTCCACAAGAAATTTCCGGTTTTTTTCAACCAAAATTGGCCGAGAAAAAAAATGTGTTGCATTACTTATTGAACTGCCCTTGTAATTAGCCTTACACCAGTGAAGCGCTCCTCTGCTGGGACTGATATACATTGCTATACTCATGGGAACAAATTGGATAAACCAGTAAAAGAAAACTGAGGGATTTGGTGTTCAAGTTACCTCGAACACCCACGCATCGGGCACTGAGCCAGCAGAAGATGTTTCCATAACTGGATCAGGGGAGATTCCAGTCCCTGGAGTGAAAGAAGTTACTGAGAAGCTGGACCAAATCAAGATTAAAGCCTTGTCTGGGACAGTGAGACGGAAACTTCTTAGAGAACATAGAGAAAAGCAAGTAATGGAATGGTTTCCTAAGAACAAGTGGATGAAACTAAAAACTCTTGAACTTAAGACTCTCACGAAAAAAAATATCTCAAAGTGAAGGAAATAAAGAGACTTCTTCTACTTCTGCAACAGGTAGCAAGAAAACAAGGGAGGAATCTGTTATTCCCAGTTCATATGCAAAAAACCGAGGTAGGAAACAGAGATTCAGACCTACAGCATAGCAATCTCAGTTTTTAGGGTGACAGATATCTAACGAGGCTGCCCTCCTGTTAACATCACTTTGTGGCAGGAGGGCTCGGTCAAGACAACTGTCTCTGGAAAAAAAAAAAAAAAAAAAAAAAAAAAAAAAAAAATGGAGAGGATGCAATTCAAAGACTCAAAATTGGAGTCTATCTGGATAATTATGCTCTGATATTTGTCTGTGAGGGAATGGGGACAGTGGATTGGTTGGAGGAGATGCTGCCCAAGATCACTTTGTGGGGCACCGGTCAAGACAGCAAAACTACTCAGGATCATAAGTACATTAGTCTGGATATCAAAACTATTTACAGATGTTCCACCCGAGACCTTTTTAGGGAAAGACGGGGTTCAAAACCAGCAAGTCTCAACAGTTATGATCCTGGCAGGAAAATGACCCAGATTATGAGCTAGCAGCATACTCCCACAATGAGACAGTTGTCTATGAGATGATTAGTAATTGAATAAGTGCTTGGTTGTGATGCAATAGAGCTGTGCTGTCTAATGCTTAACGTGGGTCATTACTGAGGGGTACCACATGTCCCTAGCAACAGAGAGATATACTGAAAGTTTCTTTCAATATTGTTTATGAAACAGTGCTTCAGTTCGTATTTTGTAAGTTTATTTTATCATTATTTAATTAAACTAAGATTAAACTGGATTTTCCTAATATATTTTTACCTTACAAGAACATAGAAACAGTTATTCTTTACAACTGCAAGAAGTATGTCACACGCCTGCTTCTATTATGAAAAATGGCACGCCTGCTTGACGGTTAAGAGTAAGGACCTGTTCACCTTATCCAGACAACACTGACTGTCTGCTACTATAATGCACACTGATGCTTGTGTTTCAACCCTACGTTGCTATACCAGTACCAGTGGCCTATGACAAGTCACAACACTAACAATACTAACAAACAAATCCTGCAGCGTACAGTATGAACATTGTTCCTATAAAGTTGGGTACCCATACAGTAAACAGTTTTCTGTTTACTAACTCAAGTAGCAAAAACTTAATTATTACCATCCTGTACTCTCCAGTTTCCACTTGAATGGTAAAAATCAAATGAAAGCTAAAAGTGAGCCAGAGTGTGATCCATTATTCAAAGCATGGCCAGTATATGACAAGGTATATCATCAGTGCAAGAATGATCCCAACTTAAATGTAATGTCACAACTGGTGGAAGGATGTGACCACTTTGAGGAATCCTTAGTTTCAACAATATATGCCACAAGAATGATACTGATACAGAATAAAGCTATACATACTTTCAGGAGCACAGTCACGCTATATTTGGAATTTCTAAGTCTTCTGCAGTTGGAGCAATGCTGTAACGAATGTAGTCATAAAACTGCAAGACAATTTAGTAGGTAAGGGTCACATTGTGCACATTGGTTGGTATTATAACAGCTCTTGAAGTAAAATGCAGTGGCATTATCAAAAAGAATAGTAGAGGAATGCCATCTGCTATGTCTGCTATATATCTCCAACATCTCCAACAAAATGAATTGATTTTTCACCATAAAGGAAACATTTTAGTCTTATGGTGAAAATAAAAGACAGAGGTTTGCATGATAAGCACAAAGCACAGAGGAGACATGCTTTCCCACACTGAAGGAAGACAAAAAATCAAATTAGCAGCAGTCCTCAATTACAATAAAAACAAGCTTGGTTTGATCTCAGTGACCTAAAAATTTCATAAGGAATATTTGACTATTGAACTGTGATGAAAGCTCTGCGGAGAAAGCTTTCCTTCTATCTACTTCTCGTGGCTGTTTCAAATGTGTGTACATTATATACATAGGTAAGGAAGAAAAACGTTTGCATGAGCCAATTCATTATTTGTTTGCAAATATCTGTCAATGACATGTAGTTCAGACACTCAACCTTCCATGAGTAATACTAATATTTTAAGGCTGTTACAAACAGGAATGAAAAAAACACAGCTAATGTAGTGTGTGCTCGGAAAGAGGCAAGGAGGAGGAAGAGTAACAAAAGGGAAAGATACATTGTTTCAGCATGGTGTGTATAAAATGGTGTCTTGTGTGCAATATGTTTCCAGCCCTATCACACAAAAAGGAACTATTTGAAATATGAAGTCATTCTCACAACATGTTGTTCTTTTCCACTGTACACAGAGACAAAAGGTTTAATAGAAGAATAATATAATTCACATCTACTGAGAAAGTAACTCACTTCAAAATTGTACCAGAGAGTCAAATTATAATAAAAGTGTCTGGCACTGGATGAAGGAGATGGAGATAACTGGCTGGCACATGGTGTGTAGTTTAAAATAAGTGATTGGCACTCAAAATGCTCCTTGCACAATAGCCACTTTCCTCAACAGGAATAAGAGTTATGCTGTAATTGTATCTCTAGAATGTAGGTGATAGTAATGTATGTGTGTATACACTACAGTCACAAATGTGTTGCATGATGAGAGAAAGGGGCGACTGAAACCTTGAGCTGGCACATACCTTACTCTTCTTTTATGGCACAAAGGGTAATAACAAGTTTAATGTCATCATCTGATGGAAGACTCACTATCAGCAGTATCACATACTCCTATTCCTCGATAGACAGCAGAGAGGTTTGGAGTTTTCTCCAGAACATTACCACCTAGTCTGGTGATCAGAACCATGCACCATCACCTGTCCTCTACTAGTATGAAAATGCTTGTGGTAAAAACTTCTTTAACCACAAGAATTCAAATCAGCTATCTCTGAGATGGGCACAATTGCAAATACAGAAGTTAGAGACCTCAGCTATGGAGCCAGGTTTCCATAAAGGAGCTTTTTTGGAATACACTCATGACACCTATCTTAGAATCTTGCTATGGTATTTGGAACTAATACCAAAATTGACTAATGTGGGCCATTCAAAATATACAAAGAAAGGTAGCATGAATTGTTACAGAGCTTTTGGGCTACAGAGATTGGTCACACTAATTACAGCATGCGCAGAGGCATTTTAAGCAATCATTCTTCCTGTGCTACATGAGCAAATGGGATGAGAAGAAAGGCAAATATGTGTTACAGTGGGAAGTAGCCTCTGCAATGCACTTCACAGTAATTACTTAGATGTAAGTAATTGACCAAAGACTATTTTAATAGCAAGTGCAGTAAGTGTTATAAATAACAGCATCTGCTGTCAGTGCACAATTCAATTTTGATACCAGTCAGCTGTGGAACTGACAATTTTTGTCCCAGCCACCAATTTTGTAATGATGAACTAGCTGTGTATATTGGCATATGCTTCATTTTATGATTTCCAAAAACCATTACCATAAGGATTGATCCAAGACTTAATTAAAGAGAAAAAAGATAGGCAGTTTTCTAAAGTAGGTTACTCAAACAAAATACTGATCAGATTATTCAGATTTTCTAAATAATTAACAAGAGCTCTGAATTTGTTTTCAGAATTCTGTACAGCAATATATGTATTTAGATGCCAATACAACAAATGGTGGAATGAGAGAAAAAAATAATCTTATAGATACTCAGAATGGAATTGTCAATACAAATGCCATTTAAAAAATCTGGGTTGCTGATGTAATTAAAACAATCATTGAAACACAGAAGCTGTAGATGCACATGTGCACAGTTATTTTGGTACTCAAATAGCAAAACTTGTTGACTACTTTTCAAATCTCATCTCTTAATTTATCAGCATCACCTGATTTATTTCAACTGCATTCCACTAATCTTGTTTTACTTTTCTTGATATTTGCCTTATAATCTCATTTCATGACACTATCTATTCCATTCAACTGCTTTTGCAAGTCCTTTGGCATCTCCGGCAGAATTACAATATCACTGGCACAACTCAAAGTTTTTATTCCTTCTGCTTGAACTTTGAGTCCCTTTCCTCATTTCTCCTTGGTTTCCTTTACTACTTGCTGAATGTACAGATTCAACAACATCAGGGAGAGACTACAACACTGTCTCACTTCCTTCTCAACAGCTACTTCCCTTCATGCCCTTTGACTCTTCTTACTGCAGTCAGGCATCTGTATAAATTGTAGATAACTTTTCACTCCCTGTGTTTTACCTCCATTACTTTCAGAAATCCAAACAGCATATTCCATTGATAGTGTCAAAAGATTTTACTAAAGATACAAATGCTACAAACTTACATTTGACTTTCAAAAATTTTTCTTCTAAGGTAAGTTACAAGGCCAATTTGGCCTTGTGTGTTCCTACACTTCTCCAGAATGCAAACTAGTCTTCTCTCACATCAATTTCTACAGTTTTTCATTTATTCTGTAAATAATTTGTGTCAATATTTCACAGTCTTGGCTCATTAAACTGATGTTTTACTTATATTCACACTTGCTAGCACCTGCCTGCTTTGGAATAGGAATTTTACATTCTTCTTGAAGAATACAGGTATTTAAACTGTCTCATACATCTTATATACAAGGGGGAACAGTTTTATCATGGCTGGCTCTCCCAAGGTTCACTATAATTTGATGGGTATGTTATCTATTCCAGGGGACTAATTTTAAGTTAGGACTTTCAGAGTTATGTCAAACTGTTCTAGAAGGATAATATCTATCTCTTCTTCATTTACTTTTCCTCCTAGTGTACTATTGTCCTCAAGTCTCTTTCTCTTACACAGATCTTCTAAATATTTCTTCCACCTTTCAGGCTTTCCTTCTTTGTTTAGTATGGGTTTGCCATTGGAGCTATTGATATTCATGCAGGTACTTCTCTTTTCTCCAAAACTTTCCTAAGTGCTGTATCAATCTTTCCCATAGTCACTGACGCTTCTACAGCCTTTCATTTCTTTTCTAGCCAATGCTGTTTTGTCAGTTTGCACGTCCACTTGGTGTCTTTATACCCCTTTGCCTGCTTCATTTGCTGCACTTTTCATTTCTCCCTTTATCAATTAGGTTCATATCTCATAAGGATTTTTGCTGGGACTTGTATTTTTTCTTACTGATCCTCTACTGCCTTAATTATTTCATCTCTCAAGACTATCCCTTTATCTCCCTTACCTCTGTTTCAGTTAATACTTGGCTAATGCTCCCTTTGACACTCTCAGCAACCTCTGTTTCTGTCAACTTATTCAGGCACCATCTCCTTAATTTCCTACCTTTATGCTATTTCTTCTGGTTTAATTTGCAGTTCATAACCAATAAATTACGGTCAGGGTCCACATCCACCCCTGGAAATGTTTTGCAGTTTAAAGTCTTTGATTCAAAATCTCTTTTTCATCATTCTGTAACCTGCTCATTCTGTAACCTGAAGGGACTGGATAAAAATATTGAAACACCAAAAGCACAACACCATGCCTAATATGGTGTAGGAAACCCATTGTAATTCAAAACAGCTTCCAGTCATCTCAGGAAGGATAAATACAGGTCCTGTATGTTTTTCAAGGGAAACATATATCATTCTTCTGCAAAACTGTGGCACTTTCGAGTAACGATGATGGAGGTGACTAGCTATCACACACCTTTCTCTATAAAGTAGATCACAAAAACTAAATAATATTGAGATCTGGTGATTGTGGTGGCTAGGGGAGATGCCACATTTCATCCTTGTGCTCACAAAATCAGTCCCGGATGATGTAAGCTGTGTGAACAGGGACCCTGTTGTCTTGGAACACACCATCACCATTGGAGAATAAACATTATGCCATGTGATGAGTCTGATCAGGCAAAATGGTCACACACTGCTACCTTGCAGAGTGACCCTTGGGCTCAGGGATTGTCACAATATGGTGCCCAAATCATCACTAAACCCACACCACATTTCACTCTTGGAATATAAACTTGATCAAAAGCTGGAATCAGTGTAAAATAAAACTCATCCAACTGAACAACCTTCCCTTAATGCAGCATAGTCCAGGTTTTATGGCTTCAGCACCACATTTTCCTGTATTTGGGCATTTGTATCATTGATGAGTGGTTTTGGAATTCCATTTCACCCTGCAGTTCCCTGCTTAAGAAGCTCCCTTCCTGTTGTTTTGGTGTTAACAGAGTTCACATGTATGACATTCAGTTCTGCAGAGACTTTTGCAGCTGTTGTTCCTTTAATTTTTGTCTCAGTCCTCTTCAATGACCATCTGTCATGATCGCTTAACACCCACTCTTGGATGCACTGTGAATTAGTGGCTGATGTGGTATAAATCTTTGATACATCACTTTCTGAAGCACCAAGCATTTCAGCTCTCTTTGTTATGGAAGTATCCAACATGTGAATATTAAAAATTTGCCCATGTCTGAATTCACTTGACCCTGACAAAATGCACTCTCAGCTACCCGAAACACTGTTCTGACCATGACTGACACTTGCAACATAATGAGGACATTGCACAGGTGCCACTCATGGTCAAATACAACAGCACAACCAGTAGGCTTGGCTAGCACCTCATTTATGTTCAACTATGTATTTCTCATGGTATTTCCACATTTTTATCCAATCCCTGTAACTGAAACTGTACAATGTATCCATGTCTCCATCCAGTATACAACCTCCTTTCATGGTTTTTAAGCCTAGTGTTAGCAATAATTATATGCCTATTAGTTCCACAGGCGATGAAGATATTGAAACAACATATGATGAGATAAAAGAAACTATTCAAACAGTTAAGGAAGACTAAAATTTAATTGTGACGGGAATTGGAATTCAATAGTAGGAGAAAGACAAGAATGTAAAATAGTTGGAGAACTAGATCTGACTAAATATTTGTGTCAGATCTTGACAAGAGATCAAAGTGGTGCAGAGACTGGCATACTGGTTTAAATGTAAAACTGTGCAAAACTAAATGGTATCCTAGAACTACAACATCAATGAGTCACATCTGAAATCTGTCAGTGGTAATAAAAATACCTGGAGGGGAGGGGGCAACAGGGGGAACTTGCCTCATCCTGGGATCTAGAGTACAGAATTATTACTCATATATTGAGTGAATAACCAACAATTCTCCGGGAGATTACAAGTTTTTTGTTTCACCTATAAAATTTAGTTCTAATGGCGTGATATGCCTTGAAACTGAGCAACTCATTTATATAAAAAATAGCAGTTTTGGAGCTTTGCCCTAATAAGTGGTGCATTGAAAAGTATCTTTGTTTGACCATCAACTGCATGTTGGAATTAGCTGGAATATTAATGGAAAATACTGATGTGTGTGACAAAATACCAGACGTGATTAGCAGTTTAGAATGAAAACTACAGATTAAATCATGAACAGTTTTGGGTACATCTGGACCCTATTCTGTGAGCCACGATATTAAAAGTGGATAAACAGACTGAACAAAGGTTGGAATGCGAATTACTGATAGCTGAAAAACCCACATAAAAAGCCATTTTTTTGTGGTGAGGACGCACTATCAGTTAACAAAGTATTAACACTAATTAGATCTCTGTCAAGAATCTCAACGAACAGTTACAAATATGTTACTCCATTTGATATCTTTGGGTATCAGTTGATGAAAAATGTGAAACTGGAGTTTCTCTCGGCATATAAAATATTCAAAATTTATGGGAATGCAGCTGGGTGATATCTTTGACAACAACTGACATTTTGACAATGGACACACCATCATTTACAAGGCACAAAAGCAATGAGAGAGTGTTGTTCAGGAAATTAAAAATCTTCGTGTGTGAGGCATATACCGAAAGACAAACACATACACACCATAAACGTTACTGCCACCACAAGCCAAGCCAAGCAGAATTTCTTCATCTACATCTACGTGATTACTCTGCTATTCTCAATAAAGTCCCTGGCAGAGGGTTCAATGAACCACCTTCAAGTTGTCTCTCTACCGTTCCATTCTTGACTAGCACGCGGGAAAAACGAGCACTTAAATTTTTCTGTGCGAACCCTGATTTCTCTTATTTTATCGTGATGATCATTTCTCCCTATGTAGGTGGGTGCCAAAAGAATGTTCTCGCAATCAGAGGAGAAAACTGGTGATTGAAATTTCATGAGAAGATCCCACCACAATGAAAAAGCTGTTGTTTTAATGATTGCCACTCCAATTCATGTATCATGTCTGTGACACTATCTCCCCTATTTCGCAATAATATAAAACGAGCTGCCCTTCTTCATACTTTTTCAATGTCATCCCTCAGTCCCACCTGATGCGGATCCAACACCGCACAGCAATACTACAGAATAGGGCGGACAAGTGTGGTGTCAGCAGTCTCTTTAGTAGACCGGTTGCACCTTCTAAGTGTTTTGCCAATGAATCAGTCTTTGATTTGCTCTACCCACAATATTATTTATGTGATCGTTCCAATTTAAGTTATTTGTAATTGTAATCCCTAAGTATTTAGTTGAATTTACAGCCTTCAGATTTGTGTGACTTAATGTGTAATCGAAATTTAGCTGATTTCTTTTAGTACTCATGTGAATAACTTCACACTTTTCCTTATTCAGGGTCAATTACCACCTTTTGCACCATACAGATATCTTATCTAAATCATTTTGCAAGTCATTTTGATCATCTGATGACTTTACAAGACGGTAAATGACAGCATCATCTGCAAACAATCTAAGACGGCTACTCAGATTGTCTCCTATGTTGTTAATACAGATCAGGAACAGTATAGGGCCTAGAACACTTCCTTGGGGAACGCCGGATATCACTTCTGTTTTACTCGATAACTTTCTGCCTATTACTACAAACTATGACCTTTCTTACAGGAAATCTCTAATCCAGTCGCACAACTGAGGCGATACTCCGTAGGCATGCAGTTTGGTTAGAAGACGCTTGCTAGGAATGGCATCGAAAGCCTTCTGGAAATCTGAAAATATGAAATCAATTTGACATCCTCTGTCGATAGCACTTATTACTTCATGAGTATAAAGAGCTAGTTGTGTTTCACAATAACGATATTTTCTGAAACTGTGCTGACTATGTGTCAATAAATAGGTTTCTTCAAGGTACTTCATAATGTTCGAATACAGTATATGTTCCAAAATGCTACTGCAAATCGACGTTAGTGATATAGGCCTGTAATTGAGCGGATTACTCCTACTTCCCTTTTTGGGTATTGGTGTGACTTGAGCAATTTTCCAGACTTAAGTTACGGATCTTTCTGTGAGCGAGTGGTTGTATATAATTGCTAAATATGGACCTATTTTATCAGCATACCCTGAGGGGGACCTGACTGGTATACAATCTGGACCAGAGGCCTTGCCTTTAATAAGTGATTTAAGCTGCTTCATTACTCTGAGGATATCTACTTCTATGTTTCTCATCTTGGCAGTTGTTCTTGATTGGAATTCAGGAATATTTACTTCATCTTCTTTGGTAAAGGAGTTTCAGAAAACCGTGTTTATTAACTCTGCTTTAATGGCACTGTCATCAGTGACTTCACCATTGTTATCCCGCAGTGAAGGTATTGATTGCGTCTTGCCACTGGTGTGCTTTATGTATGACCAGAATCTCTTTGGGTTTTCTGCCAGATTTCGAGACAGAATTTCGTTGTGGAAATTATTAAAAGCATCTCACATTGAAGTACACTCCATATTCTGAACTTCTGCAAAACTTTGTCAATCTTGGGGATTTTACGTTCTTTTAAATTTGGCATGCTTTTTTCATTGCTTCTGCAACAACGATCTGACCCGTTTTGTGTACCATGGGGGATCAGTACCATCACTTATTAATTTATGTGGTGTATATATATATCTCAATTGCTGTCGATACTATCTCTTTGAAAACATTCCACAACTTTTCTACACTTACAAGATCAGATCGAAAGGAGTGAAGACTGTCTCTTAAAAAGACATTAAGAGCATTTTAAATAGATATACTTTGAATTTCTTTTTCATGGTTGTAGGTGTTGCGGTATTCTGCCTAGCAGCAACTGCCTTGTGGTCACTAAACCCTGTATTCATCACAATACTCACTATTTGTCCAGGATTATTTGTTGCTGAAAGGTCAAGTATGCTTTCGCAACCATTTACGCTTTGAGTGGGCTCATGAACTAAGCGTTCAAAATAATTTTCTGAGAAGGCATTCAGTACAATTTTGGATGATGTTTTATGCCTGCCCCGTCTTTAAATGTATAATTTTTCCAGCATATTGAGGGTAGAGTCACCACCGACTGTATGAGCTGGGTACTTATTTGAAATGAGACTCAAGTTTTCTTTGAACAGTTCAGCAACTATATCTTCTGAGTTGGGGGGTCGGTAAAACGATCCAATTAATAGTTTAGTCCGATTGTCAGGTATAACCTCTACCCATATTATTTCACATGAACTATCTACTTCAATTTCGCTACAAGGCAAACTACCTCTGACAGCAATAAATACTCAACCACCAACTGTATTTAATCTATTCTGAACACTGTTACATCATTTGAAAAAAATTTCAGCTGAACTTATTTCCAGCTTTTGAACTTATTTCTGGCTTCCGCCAGCTCTCTGTACCTACAACTATCTGAGCTTCAGTGTTTTCTATTAGGGCTTGGAGCTCTGGTTCTTTCCCAACACAACTATGACAATTTACAACTACAATACCAATCATTTCTACAACTACCTTACTGTGTTTTACCTGTCCACTTTTAGACAGACGTCCCTTCTGTGGTTCCCTGAGAAACTCTAACCTAAAAAACCACACAGTCCCTTCCACACAGTCCCCACTACCCGTGTAGCTGCCTCCTGTGTGTAGTGGACTCCGGACCTATTAAATGGAACCCGGAAACCCACCAACCGATGGTGCAAGTTAAGAAATCTGCAGCCTACATGGTCACAGAACCGCCTGAGCCTTTGATTCAGACCCTCCACTCGGCTCTGCACCAAAGGACCACAGTTTGTTCTATTGGCGATGATGCAGATGGTGAGCTCCGCCTTAAACTCGGAAGCAAGACTGGCAGTCTTTACGATATCCGCTAGCCGCCCGAAACCAGACAGAATCTGCTCCGAACCAAAGCGGCACATGTCATTGGTACCGACATGAGCCAGCACCTGCAGTTGGCTGCACCCTGTACTCTTCATGGCATCTGGAAGCACCCTTTCAACATCCGGAATGACTCCTCCCGGAATGCACATGGAGTGCACACTGGCTTCCTTCCCCTCCTTGGCAGCCATGTTCCTAAGGGACCCCATTATGCACCTAACTTTGGAGCTCCTAACTACCAGCAAACCCACCCTCTGTGATTGCCCAGACCTTGCAGGCCAAGAAGCTTCCTCTGGAACAGGGTGGACGACTGCATCAAGCTCAGAGACATCATCAGCCACAGATAACACCCAAAACCTGTTTGTCAAACGAACCAGGGAGGTCCTACAATCGGCCCCTCGGGAAGTTTTTCGCTGCCTGCCAGACTTTGGAATGGTCTCCCACTCGACCACGGGTGAGGGATCAACCGCAATGCAGGCAGTACCCAGGGTGGCCACAGCAGTGGACCAATCGGAGGACACGTGGTACGTGGTCGATGTCCCTTGCATCCCTGCATTCGATCCCCCAAGTGACGCCCCTTGGCAGCAGCCTCAAGCTGTGTGAAGGAAGCCAAAGCAGCCTGGAGCTGTGAGCGAAGGGTCGGCAACTCAGCTTGCATCTGTACACAACAATCACAGTTCCTATCCATTACTGCAGTCGCTTAAGCAAATATCTCATCTCTATTCATAGGGTCAGTTGCTAATTAAATCTCATTAGCTTTCTTAATGACACAGTCCCAATACGTGGGTCTTCAGACCAGAATCTTCATTTTGTCATATTCCTTAGGATGACTGGTGCCAAGACCAAGTTCTGTAGTAGCAGATTCGCTTGGCTCTTGGAAGCATGTGTGGCAGTTACATGCTATATAATGGTCCTGATGATCTGATCAATGTATGACATTTCACAACTACAATGGATACAGCAGATAACTGTCTTGCACAAACTCAATATCATCCTTTACAGACCCTAATCTTATAAAGTGGATGAAAAACATGTTTCACTTTTTTTTTTCTTCCAAAATGCTGTTAGAAATGCTACGTGCAAGGCAGAAAGGTTATGGACTTTGATGTCACCTCATTATTTTCATCTCTCACCTGTTTCACAATTTGTCAATGGCACAATGCTCATCTGATCTGTCTTTCACTGCAGCCATTCTGGCATAAGGTGACTTCGATTAGGACTAACTCAGCTAACGAGCTTTCAGTCTGGGATGATGTGGGCTCTTTGAACCAAGGTATTAAGTTGGATGGTGATAACTATTACCCTGAAGATAAAAATCAGTGTGAGTTGGCTTCCTAAAAACAGCATGTTCCAACACACTATCAACTTTTATCCTAACCACTACATTATCACTACAATTTTGTAGCAAGCATTTGAGTGGATTGAACCCAGAACTTCCAAACACCATTTAAATTCTTACTTCCAAGAGGTCAGACAAGATGAAAAAAACACATAGGCTTCAAAGCTGGTGACTCCAGGGCATGTTACACAAAATCATCCCTAAACAGACTGGCAATACTAGCTGACAAAGGACTCTCCATGGTAACTCCATCTGCCTGGTCATAGAACTGGTTATTGCATAAATAATGGTGCCACTACTGTTTACAGTGTGTGTGTATCAATGTTTTAAATTACATTAAACCATTAAGGCCAGAACTTTCAACAAAAATCAATATTCAAGTAGATGGGTTATGAGTTACCATATTCACAATGGAAGAATGTGTGGAACTACTGCAGTAAGTTTTTAAAGCTCTCAGGCAAATTAGAGTAACAGCAAACCTCAGGTATCAAAATCTGTGTGTATCAAACTAAAATTTCTCCAAATAATACACTAAAAAGCAATTAAAGCAATATATGGAACTGTGCAGTATGCTCTAGCTCTTTAAAGTGACAAAAGAATAGCAGTACAATAGATAATCATACAAAAAGTGGAGTTAAAGTACTCCTTGATGATTCTTCAAAGCAGTTATTTTCAACTCTTAAATATGCCATCATAACAAACAAAAATAACGATCGAAAACTTGTAAGGAGGGACATTGTTCTGTCACTTTCTCTCATTACCACTAGAGACAGTTGTAGCAATTGAATCATAAGCTTAATTTTGTTTATCATTAGAAAAATTGAAAAAACATGAAACATACGAGAAAAGGGCAGAATCCAGCCCTCCGGCGCCTCTTCTGTCACCTGGGACATCTCCTACATCCAGCAACTCAATTTCTTGAGGAGTAACTGGTTCCAGTGACTTCACCATGGCTGGCTTGTTGTGCAACATCTCCAGCACTATGTCTTTTCCTGCTACACACAGCCGCCCTCCTGCAGTAAAACGTTATATTAATACTACTCGTAAACCTTTAGAATAAATTAACTAACACAATGCATAAAAAACTGAAGCAGCTGATTTATAAAAGATTAAATAATGCCACTGTGGGTTCTGGAAATTGACCATTATCTGGAGAAACAAAGAAACATCTGAAGTAAAAGACGGGAGTAATCAGCTCCTTTACAATCTGTCCCTTCAGAAACAGGAGTGTGTTGCTTAACTTCATGTGAAGTAATTTGTTCTTAAGCTGTTAATAAAATGATGAGCCAGAGCTCATGCCCCCCCCCCCCCCCCCCCCAACTGGTTTCTCTCTCCCCGTCTCTCTCTCTCTCTCTCTCTCTCTCTCTCTCTCTCACACACACACACACACACACACACACACACACACACACAACATATGCACACACCACCACAGAACTACACATTCAGAAATACTGCTGTGCAGTAGAAGAAGTAGACAAGTAGATAGAATTTCAATTTATGTTTGAAAGTAAATGTAATATGTATTAGATACTTCACATAACTTGGACTGTTAATGCTGAATCCTTACTATTTTCTATGTTCACTAAGGTAAAATGATAGATAGCTTCTATTACTATATTTATGAATATCACTGTTATTTTCAAACTGCGATTGTTATTGACAACAAATGATAAGGCAATAAACGTAATGTGAATCTGAATTGTTGTGCCTGCCCATGATTCAACATTTCCACTATATGGTGAGTAGCAACCTATCTTTTTCATAATATTGCCATCATTCCACCTTCGATTTTGCATTGCTTGATTTTACCTATACTAGACATTTGTGTGCAGTTAAAACTTTCCACCTCTACGAAGAGTTGCCTCAGGATATGATTTTATGAAACATTAGTTAATGAAAATTAGAAAGGTAAGTCAACTTTTTGACATTTTCATTCCCAAGCTCTGTTATTACCCATGATGCAAATGCTGCAGATCTTATAAGGTCCGTAACACATGACTTCCAGTTTAGGTTCTTCTTACTATTAAAGCTCAAGAATTAATAATGTTCTGTTTATGAACTGATTTTTCCTCATGCATTCTATTTAGCACTGTGGTCAGGTCTTGTGCACTACAGAACTGCATGTATTATGTTTCAGTTACGTTCACTGAAAGTCTATTTGCAGAGAATGAATTATAAAGACTCAAAGAAAAAAAATACCACCATCAAAAAACAATTACTGTAGAGTAATGAAATTTTGGGAATACACTTGTCTAGGTAACATATTTAAGCAATTAACATTGATGGAATACACGTCAACATAACATGAAAGAAGCCTTGAAAATGTGTAATGCTGGTACATTAAGAACCAGTGTAGCTGGATGCAAGGATACAAACTAGCATGCATCGTATTGTACAGGTGCTGGATGTTTATGAGATGGAGTTCCATGCCTGAAGCACTTGGTCGGTCAATATAGGGACAGTTTAATGCTGTTTGTGGATGATAGTGGAGTTGGAGTTGTCATTTGATGATGGTCTGTAAGTGCTCGACTGCAGACAGATCAGCTGATTGAGGAGGCCAAGGCAACACATCAACAGTCTGTAGTGCATGTTGGGTTACATCAGTGGTATGTGGGTGATCATTATCCTATTGGAAAACACCCCCTGGAACGCTGTTCATGAATGGCAATGCAAGATTGAATCACCAGACTGACATACAGATTTTCACTCAAGGTGTATGCTCCTGCTGTCATATGAAATTTCACCCGAGACCATCAAGCACACAGAGACATTGGTTACAGGCCCTCAACTGGACTTCTGTTAACCAACAACACATGGCCATCACTGGACCGAGGTAGAACCAGCTTTCATCAGAAAACACAAGAGATCTCGACTCTGCCCCCACCCCCAAACGAGCTCTCGCTTGATTCCACTGAAGTTGTAAATGGCGGTGGTTGGGTGTCAGTAAAGGATTTGTAACAGTTCGTTGTGTTACTGTGGTTCCAACTGTTGCTCAAATTGTTGCTGCAGATGCAGTATGATGTGGCAGAGCCATACACCAAACAAAATGATCTTCCCTCTCGGTACCGTCACATGGGCATCCAGAGCCTGGTTTTCTTGCAACCATACATTCTTGTGACCACTGCTGCCGGCAATCATGTACAGAGGCTACATTCCTGCCACGTCTTTTTGCAATATCTCAGAAGGAACATCCAGCTTCTTGTAGCCCCATTACACGACCTTGCTGAAACTCAATGAGGTGTTGATAATGGCTCATTGTTGCCTCAAAGGCATTCTTGCCTATGATCAGCTCATCACATCCAATCTCAAATGTGACTAATGCTCACAACTGTTACAGCGTGTATCTAAAGCAAACCTGATTTGCATCCTCACAGTGGCACAACTCTTACACGACTGGTGTGAAATTTAAATCAAACAATGGAAACTCCAGGTAGGAATATCAACAACATAGGAAAAGACAGATTCCTACTTACAGTAAAGAAGACACATTAAGTTGCAGACAGGCACAATTAAAACACATTTACAGAAAGCTTTTGGCCACAGTCTTCATCAGTAAAAGAGAGTCACACATCATTCACACACACAAGCAAGCAACCCCCCCCCCCCCCCCCCCACACACACACACACACACACACACACACACACACACACACACACACGGCTGCCCACTCCAGCATTTCGGCTCAAGATGCTGGAATAGGAAGTTGTGTGTGCATGAGGTGCGTTTGCTTGCGTGTGTGTGTGTGTGTGTGTGTGTGTGTGTGTGTGTGTGTGTGTGTGTTTTGTGGCCGAAAGCTTTATATGAGTGTCTTTTAACTGTGCATGTCTGCAATTTGGTGTGAAATTTAAACAGACACAATCTTTCACATGTAGAAACATGCCTATCAACTTTCGTTTATGTCGCACAATTCCTTTTCGGTGTTGTGACTTTTTTTCTGTCAGTTTAATTTTACAGAATATTTTTTTTTTACATATTCAAGTGGAGCCTCTCAATTAGGCTTGATAATAATTCTGGCATCTTTAGCAAAGAGAACTAATCCAGTTTCCTGGAAGGAAGAGAGGAAGTAATTAAGTAAGTTTAGGGTTTAAGATCACACTGACATTTTACTCTCCTCAAGTCAGTAGAACGGAAAGGAAAATTATGGTTTAATAGCCTATGAATGAGGTCATTAGAGATGGAGCTCAAGCTCAGACTGTACAATGACAGAAACAAAATTAACCACGTCTTTTTCAAAGAAACTATCGTGTCATTTGCCTTCAGGGATACAAGGAAACCACGGAAAGCCTTATCTGGATGAGTGAATGGGGATATGAACTGCTGCCTCCTCAGACCAAAGTCCAGACTCTTACTACTGCACAATCTTGCTCAGTAACATGAATTCAGAGCTATCTCTACTTGTTCTAACCACTTCATCTAATTTTCGAATACAGTGTGTGGATTCCTTTTGTAATTCATAATTTTTTTTGCATATTTAGCACCTCATTTTACTGTTTTATGGGGAAAGCAGCTGTTAAAAATAATGAAATCTATCTACAAATATAGTAAATTTATGATTGACATAATAATATTATACATATTACTCCAATTAGCTTCCTATAATGTTCCCTCAAAAATGTAGTATGTTTCCACGATACCATTTCAAGGCGATCAAGTTACTTATGGATGGACAGTTGTGCACCATGGCCTCAAAGCCCATTTTCTTATATAACTGATGAGGTGTTCATCTAAAGGTATGCTGCCTATTAGTGTTTTGCTACCCTGTGCAATTCTAGTTGGGAAAAATCAACAACAGAATTCAAGATGTAAGCATTTAATAACATTCTGAAATTGTTTCTTGTATCAATATTAAAATCTTACATGGTAATCATTTGCTTTATTTTGTCCACTAGATGGCATCATAATGACTAAATTTTTTCTAAAATTAGTTAATGATTTTCCAGTGGGGACGTATATATTGTTATAATTAAAAGTGAGTTTATCAGTAGTAGCAATTCACATGCACAAACTTTCAACTGTTGGGATATCCAGAAACTATTGATTTCAATATATTTGACTGTGATGCCATTTTTAAAATAAAGGATAACTTTTCCTTTCTCCATAAACATGGTGCTACAAGTGTTTAGGTGGTGCTCAGACACAACCTATCAGATTTATCTTATCTTCCTAGTTCATACAAGCACGCAAAAAGTTCGCCAACTTGAATTTTATAATTGGTGGCAAAGACTACTCTTCAATTTTCACCTATAAATACAGCTAATCTACCTTTCCCCTTCCTGTTAAGGTTTGAGCCATGTATTGTGTGCTTTCACCTCCCAAAAGCAACGACTAGCTCAACACAGATGCAAGTTCCTCCCAAAGTCAGCAGCAACCAGCAGAGTTTCTGGTTAATTTTTTTGATGGATTTATTCATCAATGGTTGATAATGCCAATGCAGAACCTAAATGATAGTCACACTTATGTCTGAAGCTGCTGCATCTAGTTTACACAGGTTACTCAAGTTCCTGATCCTCTTCAAGCTGTTTGCTTTCACATATGAGAAAATCACAAAAATATGATGTGTCTCTGATTGGTAGTCCACAATGCTCAGCATGATGTTAATAAATCTGAATAGACGACATCCTTCTTTAACTTCTACAAATTTTCTTACCCTGATTTCATGGCACTTTTCTAAATCACACCTTCTTTGGGTTTGCCCAATTGCCCTACTTACTCCTGGTCATTATATTTCTTTTTATACCATACACAAGTACACACACTCACTTCCAATTTTAAAGGGTGCAGTATCACAAGGTGAGATGAAGGAAGCAGAATGGTCCTTGAGAAACAGATATAAAGGGTGAACCAAACTCCAACAACAATCTCTGAGAGGTGCTGGCAGGACCAAACCAAGAAAAAAAGTTTAGTAAACATGGGCTCTAAAATGCGTACCTTAAGAGCTATGAGCACTACTTCATCTAAGAGAAAGTAAAATAAATCTCTCCAACTGCTAGCTCTTTCCTTTCTGTATTTGGAGAGATGGTAGTATGGAGAGTGCACACCTTCATAGCTATCAGCACTTGTTCATCTTTGCTACTGTGAAACGCATCTCTTGTACTGAACAATGCTTACAGATCCTAAGGTATGCATTTTAGAACCCATGTTTACTGGACTTTTTTTATTGTTTTGGTCCCAAAACATGGAAAGCAAATAGCTTGGAGTAGAAGAAATGTGTTTCACAGTACCGAAGATGAAAGAGATTTTATGGTATGCATTTCAGAGCTCAAGTTTGCAAGACTTTTTTTTTCCTTCGTTTTGATTCATATTATCATGTTTGAAAGTTTCTTGGTGGAGTTCTGGCTCGCACTGTATACACTGTGTGTGTGTCCCCTAAGAGCCTTCAGGTTCATTTCCTCTGGTGTTTTACTAGATATTTAGAATTTTGTTTTTGTAATGAGTAGTTATTAAATTGTTGTGAAGTAAAATTTTATGAGCCCATTCAAAAAACGGTCCTAAATTAGTCAATTGCAATATTTGGTTTAATGACATGTACTAATAGGGGGAGAAAAATTTGAATAATAATCAGAACCCTGTAACTGACTTTGTAGCACAGGGCATAACAGCAAGATATATTGCTGGCATAAGCCAGCACACAAAATGGTTATTTTCACAGCATATAACATAGATATTATAAGGTTATCAATACAAAAACTGAAACACAAGGCCATTCTGCGAAAAGTCTTGAAAGTGGTACTCTCCTGAACTGTATTAGTACTGTGACTTTTTCTTGGTAATTTTATAACTCAATAGGTAGTGAATAATAGATACTGAAATGTTAGTAAAAAATGGCCTATGCCTCATTGTCTACTAATGCTTGCACCAAAACTACTTAGTTTCTACTACAATACGAACTACACGTTATTATTTTGCTGACCCTTTTAATGTTTAAAGTTAATTGAATATTACACTAGACTAATTTGGAACCATCTATCCACAGGACACATAACATTTGATTAAAAAAAAAAAAAAAAAAAAAAAAAAAAAAAAAAAAAAAAAAACAGTTTTGTTTGCAAAGGGAGAGAAAATAATGCTTTCCATTGACTTTCGGTGACATTTAAAACCTGTAGTAAGCAATATTTGTTTGTGCTGATGCATTTGCACATTACAACAATGAAATTGCAAACATCTACAAAATTACAGAGAGAATTTGTGTGAGGAATCTTGTTAATGTTGTTGTGGTCTTCAGTCCTGAGAATGGTTTGATGCAGCTTTCCATGCTATTCTATCCTGTGCCAGCTTCTTCATCTCCCAGTACCTACTGCAACCTACATCCTTCTGAATCTGCTTAGTGTATTCATCTCTTGGTCTCCCTCTACGATTTTTACCCTCCACTGCCCTCCAATACTAAACTGGTCATCCCTTAATGCCTCAGAAGATGTCCTACCAACCAATCCCTCCTTCTAGTCAAGTTGTGCCACAAACTCCTCTTCTCCCCAATTCTGTTCAATAACTCCTCATTAGTTATGTGATCTACCCACCTAATCTTCAACATTCTTCTGTAGCACCACATTTCGAAAGCTTCTATTCTCTTCCTGTCCAAACTATTTATCGTCCATGTTTCACTTCTACACATGGCTACACTCCATACAAATATTTCAGAAATGACTTCCTGACACTTCAATCTATACTTGATGTTAACAAATTTCTCTTCTTCAGGAATGCTTTCCCTGCCATTGCCAGTCTACATTTTATATCCTCTCTATTTTGACCATCATCAGTTATTTTGCTCCTCAAATAGCAAAACTCCTTTACTACTTTAAGTGTCTCATTGCCTAATCTAATTCCCTCAGCATCACCCGCCTTAAATCGACTACATTCCATTATCCTCGTTTTGCTTTTGTTGATGTTCATCTTATATCCTCCTTTCAAGACACTGTCCATTCTGTTCAGCTGCTTTTGCAGGTCCTTTGCTGTCTCTGACAGAATTACAAGGTCATCGGCAAACCTCAAAGTTTTTATTTCTTCTCCATGGATTTTAATTCCTACTCCGAATTTTTCTTTTGATTCCTTTACTGCTTGCTCAATATACAGATTGAATAACATCGGGGAGATGCTACAACCCTGTCTTACTTCCTTCCCAACCACTGCTTCCCTTTCATGCCCTCGACTCTTATAACTGCCATCTGGTTTCTGTACAAATTGTAAATAGCCTTTTGCTCCCTGTATTTTACCCCTGCCACCTTCAGAATTTGAAAGAGAGTATTCCAGTCAACATTGTCAAACACTTTCTCTAAGTCTACAAATGCTAAAAACGTAGGTTTGCCTTTCCTTAATCTTTCTTCTAAGACAAGTCATAGGGTTGGTATTGCATCATGTGTTCCAATATTTCTATGGAATACAAACTGATCGTCCCCGAGGTCGGCTTACACTAGTTTTTTCATTCGTCTGTAAAGAATATGTGTTAGTATTTTGCAGCTGCAACTTATTAAACTGATAGTTCGGTAATTTTCACATCTGTCAACACCTGCTTTCTTTGGGATTGGAATTATTATATTCTTCTTGAAGTCTGAGGGTATTTCACCTGTCTCATACATCTTGCTCACGGAAGAGTTTTGTCAGGACTGGCTCTCCCAAAGCTGTCAGTACCTCTAATGGAATGTTGTCTACTCCCGGGGCATTATTTTGACTCAGGTCTTCCAGTGCTCTGTCAAGCTCTTCACGCAGTATCATATCTCCCATTTCATCTTCATCGACATCCTCTTCCATTTCCATGATATTGTCCTCAAGTACATTGCCCTTGTATAGACCCTCCATATACTCCTTCCACCTTTCTGCTTTCCCTTTTTTGCTTAGAACTGGGTTTCCATCTGAGCTCTTGATATTCATACAAGTGGTTCTCTTTTCTCCAAAGGTCTCTCTAATTTTCCTGTAGGCAGTATCTATCTTACCCCTAGTGAGATAAGCCTCTACAGCCTTACATTTGTCCTCTAGCTTAGCCATTTTGCACTTCCTGTCGATCTCATTTTTGAGACTTTTGTATTCCTTTTTGCCTGCTTCATTTACTGCATTTTTATATTTTCTCCTTTCTTCAATTAAATTCAATATTTCTTCTGTTACCTAAGGATATCTACTAACCCTTGTCTTTTTACCTACTTGATCCTCTGCTGCCTTCACTACTTTATCCCTCAAGGCTATCCATTCTTCCTCTATTGTATCTCTTTCCCCCATTCCTGTCAATTGTTCCCTTATGCTCTCCCTGAAAATCTGTACAACCTCTGGTTTAGTCAGTTTATGCAGGTCCCATCTCCTTAAATTCCCACCTTTTTGCAGTTTCTTCAGTTTTAATCTACAGTTAATAACCGATAGAGATTGGTCAGAGTCCACATCTGCCCCTGGAAATGTCTTACAATTTAAAACCTGGTTCCTAAATCTCTGTCTTACCATTATATAATCTATCTGATACCTTCTAGTATCTCCAGGATTCTTCCATGTATATAACCTTCTTTTATGATTCTTGAACCAAGTGTTAGCTATGATCAAGTTATAGTCTGTGCAAAATTCTACCAGGCGGCTTCCTCTATCATTTCTTAGGGGTCCCCAATCCATATTCACCTACTACATTTCCTTCTCTCCCTTTTCCTACTGTCGAATTCTAGTCACCCATGACTATTAAATTTTCATTTCCCTTCACTATCTGAATAATTTCTTTTATCTCATCATACATTTCATCAATTTCTTCATCATCTGCAGAGCTAGTTGGCATATAAACTTGTACTACTGTAGTAGGCATGGGCTTCGTGTCTATTATGGCCACAATAATGCGTTCACTGTGCTGTTTGTAGTAGCTTACCCGCATTCCTATCATTTTATTCATTATTAAACCTACTCCTGCATTACCCCTATTTGATTTTGTATTTATAACCCTGTATTCACCTGACCAGAAGTCTTCTTCCTCTTGCCACTGAACTTCACTAATTCCCCACTATATCTAACTTTAACCTATCCATTTCCCTTTTTAAATTTTCTAACCTACCTGCCCAATTAAGGGATCTGACATCCCACGCTCCGATCCCTAGAACGCCAGTTTTCTTTCTCCTGATAATGACATCCTCTTGAGTAGTCCCTGCCCGGAGATCTGAATGGAGGACTATTTTACCTCCGGAATATATTACCCAAGAGGACGCCATCATCATTTAACCATACAGTAAAGCTGCACGCCCTCAGGAAAAATTACGGCTGTAGTTTCCTCTTGCTTTCAGTCATTCGCAGTACCAGCACAGCAAGGCCGTTTTGGTTAGTGTTACAAGGCCAGATCAGTCAAACATCCAGACTGTTGCCCCTGCAACTACTGAAAAGGCTGCTGCCCCTCTTCAGGAACCACAAGTTTGTCTGGCCTCTCAACAGATACCCCTCCATTGTGGTTGCACCTACGGTATGGCTATTTGTATCGCTGGGGCATGCAAGCCTCCCTACCAACAGCAAGGTCCATGGTCCATGGGGGGGAATCTTAGCTGAAATGATATATATCGTGTACTAGATGACTAACCCCCGGTATTAATTTTGCCAATTTTCAACCAATGTTTGCAGTGAAGTATCAAAATAATTTCATGAAATTAGGAAACAGTCGTACAAAGAAATATGCACAATGTACAAATGCATGAGGACAGTATCCAAATAAGAAACATGATACCGCACAGTTTCTGTATGGTGGGAACAGCTGCTTCATGTGTCTACAATGTGATTTTGTAAACACCTTTATGGCCACATCTCTTCACAGCTCTCTACATGGCTATCATTTTTGCCTACAGCCATTTCCACTTCACAGTTGAATGCCGTCAAATGTGCTATCAGGTATCAGGGATTTCCTTAAGTTGTCTCAACTGTAGGAGTGTTCTACAATTACTATTTAGTAAAGAATAAATATATTAAAACTTCATGCATGATGTGGCATTTTTTCACACATTTCAGTGTCTATGACATCGTATCTCTTTAACTGTGTGTCATACAATAATATATTTGTGCAAGTACATTTAGCAGTATATGTGGATACTGTCAGTGATATACGTTGTGAATAAAGTTAATAGTAAAGAAGCAAAAAATTTAAATGTCATGCAGGAAGCGATAACTTTTCATGCCTGTCATTGTTTATGCCATCATACCGTCCTACCTATGCTTCATACAATGGTATAATTTTGTAGGTACATTCAGCAGCATATGTAGATACTGTCTGTAAAATGAGTTTTGAATAGAGTAAGTAGAAAAGAAGTAAAAAATTTAAATGTCGCGCATAATGCAGCAGTTACTCAAGCAGCTCAGTGTTTACGACATCGTATCTTCTAAACTGTGTGTGGTACATGGTATACTTTTGCAGGTGCATTTAGTGGCATATGTTGATACTGTCTGCAAAACTTTTTGTGAATACAGTTAGTGCCACAGAAGCAATACAATTAAATGTCATGTGTGATGCGGCATTTTTTCACACATCGCATTGTTTATATGTCACATCTCGTGATCTATGACGTATAGGTAGTTATTAGCCCCCACAGCAATTGTTTTCTGACAGTAAGGTATACGTGTATCAAGTTTGGTTGAAATTGGTGTAATGGTTTAGGTAGAAAACACACACACACACACACACACACACACACACACACACACACACACATTTTAAAAATATATTAGCTGACAAACGCAGCATTGCTCAGGTATACATTTCGCCAATTACCCATTAGAACTGAAAACAAAAAAATTGTACTGCGTTTGTAGTGTAATATTGAAAAAAATTCATTTCTATGTATTTTTGACAACACGTTTGAAATTATGAAACAGTTGTGCAAAGGAATATCATCTACAGATGTATCAGTTGAGTACCAAAGTTAAGAAACATAGTGTTTCTGTATGCTGAGTACAGCTGCTTCATGTGTCTGCAACATGATTTCGTAATGTATCTATGACAACACCTCTTCATAGCTTTATAGATGACTATTGTTTTTACTTAACTTGACTGGACTGTAGGAGTGGTTTTTGTATCCAACAGCGATTTCCTACCTAGCACACACATGGACATCTCAAAAGCACTAAGGCTGCAAGTGGTGGCTGCACACCACCGTCTTAAGGGTAGGCCCAACCAAATCAAGCACATCACGTGCCCCCCCCCCCCCCCTCCCCCGCCCCCCCCCCCCCCCCCCCAGTGGCGACTGTTTGCTGATGAACCTATGGCCCAGGCTCGTGGTGCATTCACTACTTGCTGTATTTTGTAGCCGTCCGTATTGCACCATTGCACAGCCAAACTGACTCAGTTAGTTTTCCAGTCCCGAGTGGTTACTGATCTGGAACTGTTGTATATCTGTGCTAATTTCGACACATCCTAGATTTGTTAGTGCTCACTTACTTTCCGAGCTCAGACTGTTGCAGACTTATAGGAATGTGTGCTCATTTCACTGTGGTTTGGTGCACACACCAGAGCAAGTGATGAAAAACAAGTCTACCTATGAACACAGGATTAAAAAAAGTGTCTTAGTAGTAAAGAATAAATGTATTAAAACTTCATGTATGATGTGGTAGTCTTTCACTCATCACAGTGCTTATAGTATCATGTTGTCTTAATTTGTGTCACACAATGATATATTTGGATAGGCACATTCAGGAGCAAATGCAGATATTGCCTCCGAAATGTGTTGCAAATAGAGCCAGTACAAAAGAAGTAATAAATTTAAACATTATGCACAATGAAGCAGTTTTTAAGGCATTTCAGTGTTTATGACATTATAGCTCCTATACTATGCGTGGTTACCGTGATATCATTTTCTAGGTGCATTTAGTGACACACGTGGATACTGCCTGTAGAATTTATTGGGCATAGAGTTCAGCGTAGAAGTAATAAATTTGAACACCATGCAAGATATGGCAGATTTTGATGCTTCTCATTGTTCAGCACAAACGAATGCAGCTCATCAGGTCTTTTCATACTACCTCTTGTGTTGACGGAAAGCGTCCCTTTGTTACATGTTACAAATAAAATGAGTTTTAAACAGAAACATGCCCATTTGACAGAGCAGTCTCAGATTACTCTAGAGTGATGTTTGTTTCATTGCTATGTATTAACACAGACAGTACAACATGAAGAAAAGCAGTTCTCCAGCAGTGACAGCACTACCTCAACTGATGCTGACTGCTAACACCACACAGTAGCGCTTCTCATATGTTGTTATGGTACTGGCTATTTTTCATGTTTTAATTTTCTGATTAATTCACATTGATAAAACCAATATTCCAGAAGACTAATTTGTAATCACTCTATTGAACAGGCATGAAAAATTCCACTTTAAAAATAACTTTGTTTGCAATGGGAAAGAAACTAATGCTTTCAGTAAGCTATGGGCATCACATGAAAGACTTAATGAGCAGTATTTGTTTGGGCTGACTCAAGCTAAACACTGCAAAAACTCTTATGAGGAACAACAGCGTATGTGTATATATATATTTCTTGGACACCAGCCAGTCTGCGTCCTTTGAGTCCTGCTTTATTATCTACATTCTGAAAGCTCTTCATGTAAGGAACTTGCGAAAATGTATGTGTATGTACACTATATGATCAAAAGTATCTGGACACCCCCAAAAACATAAGTTTTTCATATTAGGTGCATTGTGTTGCCACCTACTGCCAGGTACTCCATATCAGCGACCACAGTAGTCATTAGACATTGTGAGAGAGCAGAATGGGGCACTCTGCAGAACTCACAAACTTTGAACGTCGTCAGGTGATTGGGTATCACTTGTGTCATACGTCTGTGTGTGAGATTTCCACACTACTGAACATCCCTAGGTCCACTGTTTCCAATGTGATAGTGAAGTGGAAACGTGAAGGGACACGTACAGCACAAAAGAATACAGGCCGACCTTGTCTGTTGACTGGCAGAGGCCGCAGACAGTTGAAGAGGGTCGTAATGTGTAATAGGCAGACATCTATACAGACCCTCACACAGGAATTCCAAACTGCATCAGGATCCACTGCAAGTACTATGACAGTTAGGTGGGAGGTGAGAAAACTTGGATTTCATGGTCCAACAGCTGCATATAAGCCACACATCATGCCGGTAAATGCCAAACGACACCTCACTTGGTGTGAGGAGCGTAAACATTGGACAATTGAACAGTGTAAAAACTTTATGTGGAGTGACGAATCACGGTACAGAATGTGGCGATCCGATAGCAGGGTGTGGGTAAGCCGAATGCCCAGTGAACTTCATCTGCCAGCATGTGCCAACAGTAAAATTCGGAGGCAGTGCTGTTATGGTGTGGCCATGTTTTTCATGGAGGGGGCTTGCAGCCCTTGTTTTGTGTGGCACTATCGCAGAACAGGCTAACATTGAGGCTTTAAGCACCTTCTTGCTTCTCTCTGTTGAAGAGCAATTCAGAGATGGCGATTGCATCTTTCAACATGATTGAGCACCTGTTCATAATACACAGCCGTGGCGGAGTGGTTACATGACAATAACATCCCTGTAATGGATTGGCCTGCACAGAGTCCTGACCCGAGTCCAACAGAACACCTATGGGATCTTTTGGAACGCCAACTATATGCCAGGCCTCACTGACTGACCATCATTACCAATGGATGGCGCCATGAACTTTTAAGTCGTTTTCAGCCACGTATCCAGATACTTTTGATCACACAGTGCATATTTCTTGTACACGAGTCAGTCTGCCTCCTTTGAACACCCATGCTTGATTTATTATCTCCATTCTGAAAGCTCTTCATGTAATGAACTTGGTACAAAACTGACATTTTGAGTGTATAAGAGAGGACATCACTCCGCCTATCTTTATGTTCTCTCTTTCAAGTCCTTATCATTCTACATGTCTTTTTAGTCTGGATTATTTGGAAGATTTTTTTAAGGATACTGCAATTTTCACAAATATTTGTATTGTGCACTGAATACCACACTGTAGAATGCAACTGTGAATGCAATACTGGATAAAAATAAAGAACAACTAAATATTGCTGACTGTAATGAACAATTACAAGTGCTGTGACCTCTGACTAATCTTAGCAACAACTATACTATAAGACAACTGGTATATGCTAAAATAATAACCTTTCTTTACATCACTTGGTCCCACGTTCAAACATAGAATTTCCAACCACTCCTTAAAAGAACATTCTAACTTAGTTTTGAAACAGTCAGCAACATTTCTTGCTTGGTTTATTTGTTCACAAGACAAATTGCTGATACCATATTGTATATGTCAGGGTCACTCAACAATTGTCCCTTCAGTGTTCTCAATTAATCTGCAGTTGAACTGAGCAATTAGATTGCAACATCTTTCTGAGCTGCTGATGTAAAACTAGTCCTTTCTGTAATTCATAAGACTTCACAAAATACATGTTTTGTGCCTGTATGTACTGATGAGAAACTGTAACTTAACATTTTATGCCACCAATAATAATAGTGTACATTAACTGATTGCTTTACTGGTAATTTTTTAACTTGTTGTTGCATAGTAATGAACCTAAATGAAGTTGTCACTCTGAAACACACACAATTAGTTGGTCTTTGAATCAGTATAAAATTAAACTTCAGATCTTATACACGAGAGCAGTTCTTCTAACAAATTGTTTTTCTCTCATTTCCTTGCTCCACAAGAGGAAAAGCTCCAAGATGGTAAAGAAAACAATCCTATCATATTATAGGTGTCATTCCTTCACCTATTCACTTATACTGCAACTGACACATGGACTGTGCCTGTTAATCACTTATAATTATACTCCCTGTTTCCAGTACTCACCCAAATTTGTGTGCAGACAAATATTCCACATATCATACCAATATTTCTCTACATCAGCCATTTCACCAAAATAATATTTATGTTCCTGATAAACGATATTATCTGAAACTTGGTGGTAACCAGGTTTTGATGTTGTAGTATCCAGAAGATGTGTTCTTCTATTAAGGTACACAAAAACCTGAAAACCAATTCCATGTAAACTTATAGTTCGTCTGAATCACCCTTTCCAGTTATCAATACAAAGACTGGCAAATCAGAGACAAACTGCACAACAAGTAAAGACATAAACATTATTAAGAAAATTAATATTCCTTTGATGCTCAGTGCTTCTTAACTGCCAGATATTGCTGATATGTACCAACTTTGTAGTTCTCACAAATAGAAGAAATATAAAATACAGTACATTCCCTCCAGATCTTATTTTGTCCATGTGCAATCACTGTACTTACAGCATAAATGATATCAGTGACAAAGACTATTGTGCCTAGAAGTAGAGTCTTTCATATGATGTTAAAATTATGACACAAAAGACCATCAAGAAGCAGGAGTCTAATAAACAGTATTACAACAATACAGATCATTTGTTACTATGCAATATGATCCACAACATAAATACTTACAACCATTTGAACACAATGCAACACCCAAAACCCTATTCAGATTACAAAAAAAAGTCATAAGCTATGTTATTCAATAACATATTAAAATTAGTGTATGGTACTTAGAAACAAAAGAGGGTTCAGGGTAACTGAAGCCAGCTCTAAAAAGCAAGAGAACATACTTAAAGAACAATTAAGCAATATTTGTCTAATCACAACAGCCAATTACAATCATTGCTTCACAATAAATGGAAGACAAATCTACTAGTGCTCTACAAGTTTTAGGAATTTCTCTGATACATACTTGTAAATGAAATGCCAGAATTATAAATCGAATAACAATCAACAATTTGCCTGTAACAGAAATGGTCCAAGACTGCTTCACAAATACAAAGGATAGGTCCTAGAAAATAAAGCAGGAACACGCACCATTAGGTGTTGATAAACAGTATTAGCAGAGTGAAATATGAGGCACAGTACAGTGAGAGGCAATTTCCCGAATTAGTTAACATTGTACAATTTGTTCCGGGAAAATTATGAAGGCAACAAAAGAGATCTTAATATAAGCCTCAGTAGTGCCTTGCGGTGCCCTTCCACTTAAAAATAAATAAAAAAAAAAAATAAATAAATAAAACAAAAAAAAAAAAATTCTCCTCTCCCCACCGAGATGCAACAGTTGTATGAGCAGTCATTAATTATGTGGCACACAAGTTAAAGTGTTGTCTGTTATATATTAAAACTCTCATTTACTTAATACCATGGTAATTACTTTGAAGAGTATCAGCAGTTGAATTATATTACACAATATGGTACATGCATGCCAGTTACTTGACATGAAAACCACATATGGAAATGTGACTCAGACAGAGTAAACATATACAGAAGTTAAAGTATGGGCCATAATTAAAAAACCTACTGGGCATGTAATATTCAACATATAGCTTGTTTGTTACAGGTTCCATAGATCAACTGCACAACCTAGTATAATGACTGAACAGTCCACGCATGTGCTTAGTATCCAACGGCCACAATATTTCAACGAGCAGACATGTCACCATCATCAGGTGTGCTGGTGAACTAATTTCCTGATGGCAGACTTACATCCTCTTACACTGCACGCTGCTACATCTGCAGTCTGCACCAAGGGTGGTAGTCAGCTATCGTGAAGACACTTCCGTTGGCATCTGTGGTAGTATCGATGTAGTCGCACTGTCTGCCCTCATCACCAGATTGTTGTGTTTGATGAGCATATTATTAATTAGGCCCTGTGCTGGTTCCCAAGCCTTGTTAAGGTCATAACCACAGTCCTGATTGATAAAATTATCCCTGGTGTACATTTCGATGGCTTCTCTAACAATGTTGTCCCAGTATTTGGAAGTATATGTTAAAATACGAGGGTTGAAACTTAAATCGTGGCAACTATTTATTCACAACCGATAGAAAAGAGTTACATGTTTGCACCTGTTACTGTCCTTCAAAATAGTCACCCGTGTTGTGTAGAACCAGGGGCCAGCAATGTGGAAGGTGTAGTATACCATTAGCAGAGCCTTTCTGTTGATGGTGCAAATGGAGTGGTCTAACGTTATGGTGATTCTCGTCTCCGACTGTGATGGTGTTATCCTTATGCATTACATTCCTCCACAGCAGACCATCAATGCACAGTATTACTGTTCATTTTTGGAGCATGATCTGCGACCAGCTTTGCAAAAGATGCGGCGACACTTACTGCACAACCCACCCATCATTTTGTACGACAATGCGCGGGCGCATACAGCGCAAGCTGTGGCTGCTCTGTTCGGTTGATGGGACTGGGAAGTACAGCACAAACCACCATACTCCCCGGACTTAACTCCTTGTGACTTTGATTTGATTCCGAAGATGAAGGAAGTACTTCATGGCATTCACTTCAGAACTATTCTAGAGATTTGACAGGCAGTAGACCACTCAATTCGCACCATAAACAGAACAGGCTCTGCTAACGGTATACTACGCCTTCCACATCACTGGCAATGGGTTTTACACAATGCTGGTGACTACTTTGAAGGACAGTAACAGGTGCAAACATTAACACTTTTGTGTTGGTTGTGAATAAATAGTTGCCACTATTTAAGCTCCAAACCTCGTACATGCAAATTCCATAGCATGATTCTCAGACAGACAATGCTCTGTGACCGCTGATTTGTTGGAGTACATTATTCAAGTGTGATGATGTTTGGTTTGTGGGGTGCTAAACTGCGCGGTTGTCAGAGCCTGTACCAATTCCCAACCTTTGCTCAGTCTAATCTTGCCACTTTCATGAATGGAATAAAGGCTGTGGCTACCTCTTGCACTGTGATTTCTTCCATCTCCACAGTTGTACTGTAGTGGTGGGGTGAAGAGTGCACTACATCTGCCATTCCAAGTATCTGTTCTTCTGGAACACTGTTCTGAGGCAGACACACTGTTTTTAGTACCCCATTCCTCTCTGCAGGGTGGTGGCAGCTATGGCAGCTATCTGTGTGCAAATGCAGATCAGTGTGTGTTTTCTTACAATGCACACCTTGTACCAGGGTAACATCAGCTCTTCTCTTAACCATTACATACAGGAATGATAGTCTTCCTTGTTCTTTGGTCTCCATAGTGAATCTGATGTTAGAATGGGTTGGAGTTCAGATGTACAAGGAAGTCATGGAGGCCAGATGACATATGTGTCCTCCACATAACAGAAAAACAGGTAAGTTTCCACTTCGATTATGTCTGAGCCTCTTCCTTGAAGTGCTTCATATACAAATTTGCAACCATAGGTGTAAGTGGGATCCCTACATTTGCTCATAGTATTTTCCATTAAGTATAAATATGTGGAGGTCAGGCCATGTCTGAAATAGTTGGTCTTCTCATCAAATTTCTGACCAATGAGTTCATGAGGCACCCTGGTGAATAATGAAATGATGTCAAAGTTCACCTTGATACTACAGTCCTTCAGTCTGAAGTTGAGGAATTTCACAAATCCACAGAATCGTGGATGTGGTGTGGGAATGTACCCACTTATGGACTTAGTAGCTCTGGGAGGTATTTTCCCCGGAAATACCTAGGAGTTTTGACATTGTGGACAATGGGGCATAATGGAATCCCATCTTTGTGGTCCTTGGGAAGTCCATAAAGTCTTCATTGTACTAGTCCTTGAGGTGTCAATTTCTTGATGATCCCCTCTGGTAACTCCAATTACTTCAGAAACACCCTGGTCCTCTTCTCTACCTTCTTGGTGGGGTCAGTACTGATCTTCATGTTGGAGTCATCATTTAACAAGCTTTGCTTCTTTCGATGTAGCCCTTATGGGAGAGAACAATAGTAGGATTGTCTTTGTCAGCAGTTAAGATACTCACTCTGGGCTCTGTTGCAGGTTTTCAATGGCTACCCTCTATTTGCTGGTAATGTTTGACTTCATAGTCTTAGTTCTCATAAGAGCATGACTAGTTTCACAATGCACTTCTTCTGCTGTCTCGGGCAGCAGTCATGCAGCAACCTGTCCAACTGCACTGACAAATGTCTGCAACTAGTGTGAACTTAGGATTGGGAGCACAGTTTAAGTCCCATCTCCAGAAATGAAACTGCATCATCACTCTGCTGCAAGCTAGTCAGATTGATGACTGTCTTCTATGGAGCCTCCAGTGATGGTTTGTCAACAACCCGGGAAAATTTTCTTGTCCGACATCCTGTAATCTCCCTATGGGCGAAATCGGTTGCCACCCAGGTAACACCACCAATACAGTCCCAGGACCAATATTTAAAATGAATGGCCAGTTTTAAATGTATTTTAAGAAGTCACTGGGAATTGTGTTCAAAACCGCGGAGGGTAAAGTGTACTTCTCATGTAGCAAGGCAAGGCTGGTCCGCCTCTTTATACTCCTGGCTGCTGTAGAATTGATGTATGCATGACATTAGAAAAGTTTGGCACAACTTGTTCAGCATGAGACCACTTCAGAAATGCAAGAGCACATACTAGCGGACTATCAGGAAAAGTTGGGTGCATACTGAAATAGCACTGGTGAATAGGTTGGTTGGCGGGATTAAAGGGACCAGACTGCTACTGTCATCGGTCCCTTTTTCCAAATCCTAAAAACACCCACAGAGAGTAAAAACGATTAACAGAATAGATCACAGACGACACAGAACAAGAGAAACATAGATAAAGACCAGACAAGATGAACTAAAATCACACAGTGTGTGACGATGGTTGGCCAACCATAGGAACAAAAAAAAAGGAAAAGCCAACCACCGAGAACACATTAAAAGCTGAGTTTAAAACCGTAGGGCAAAGGCCAGAATCAACACAAAACAATAAAATAAAACACAAACACTCAGATTAAACGATAAAAACCCCCTGCCCGAATAAAACGTAAAACTAAGCCAGCCATAGCAGGGTCATCAGATAAAAGGGCAGGGAGCGTGTCCGGCAGTGCGAACGTCTGCCTGAGCACAGCTAAAAGCGGACACTCCAATAAAATGTGCACCACAGATAAAACGGAGCCGCAGCGACACAGAGTTGGGTCCTCACAGCGCAATAAGTGGCCGTGTGTCAGCCGAGTGTGCCCAATGTGCAGCCGGCAGAGGACAACAGACTCCTGGCGGGAGACCCGAAGGGACGACCGCCACACAGCCGTAGTCGCCTTGATACGGCATGGGCAGGTTGCGCCATTCAGTGTCCCATAAATCGAAAAGTTTTCGGCGTAAGACTGCCCGCAAATCAGTCACCGGGAGGCCAATCTCCAGAGGTGGTTTACTGTTGGCCTCTTTCGCCAGGTGGTCAACATGTTCACTGCCCGGGATACCGACATGACCGGGGGTCCACACTAAGACAACAGAGCGGCCGCAACGGGCAAGAGTATGCAGGGACTTCTGGATAGCCATCATCAGACGAGAACGAGGAAAACACTGGTCGAGAGCTCGTAAACCGCTCAGGGAATCGCTACAGATCACGAAGGACTCACTTGAGCAGGAGCGGATATACTCTAGGGTACGAAAGATGGCGACCAGCTCAGCAGTGTAAACGCTGCAGCCAGCCGGCAATGAACATTGTTCGGAATGGTCCCCTAGAGTAAATGCATAACTGACACGACCAGCAACCATCGAGCCGTCAGTGTACGCAATGCCAGAGCCCTGATACATTGCAAGGAGGGAAAGAAAGCGGCGGCGGAAGGCCCCCGGAGGGACTGAGTCCTTCGGACCCTGTGCCAATTCCAGCTGAAGGCGAGGGCGAGGCACACACCATGGGGGTGTACGTAGAGGTGCCCGGAAAGGAGGCAGAAGAGGTAAAGCCCCAAGCCCGGAGAGAAGCTCTCGGACGCGGACCGCGATCGTACAACCTGACCGGGGCCAACGTTCTGGCAGATGGACGACCGATCGCGGGAACAGGAGATGATAGTTTGGATGCCCGGGCAAGCTAAAAACATGGGCAGCATAAGTGGCCAATAAATTTTGGCGCCTGAACCGGAATGGAGTGACACCTGCCTCCGCAAGTATGCTGTCCACTGGGCTGGTCCGGAAAGCACCACTGGCAAGCCATATGCCGCTGTGTAGGATTGGGTCCAGTACCCGCAGCGCAGATGGGGATGCTGAGCCATAAGCCAGGCTCCCATACTCCAGACGAGACTGGATTAATGCCTGGTAGAGCCGTAAGAGGGTAGATCGGTCGGCGCCCCAGCGGGTGTGGCTCAAGCATCTCAGAGCATTTAGATGCCGCCAACACACCTGTTCAAGCTGCCGAATGTGAGGCAGCCAAGTCAGCCAGGCATCAAAAACTACACCCAAAAACCTGTGGGTCTCCACCACAGCAAGGAGTTCGTCGGCAACATAAAGCCGCGGCTCAGGATGGACTGTTCGGCGCCGGCAGAAATGCATAACGTGGGTCTTGGCAGCCGAAAACTGAAAACCATGCACTACAGCCCAAGACTGCGCCTTGTGGATAGCGCCCTGCCCTGACGTTCAACAGCTGCAACGCCAGTAGAGCTGTAGTAAAGGCAGAAGTCGTCAGCATACAGGGAAGCGGAGACAGAATTTCCCACGGCCACAGCGAGCCCGTTAATGGCTATTAAAAACAGGCAGACACTTAAAACAGAACCCTGTGGCACACCATTTGCCTGGACGTGGGAGGAACTATATGAGGCCGCGATTTGCACGCAGAAGGTACAATACGACAGAAAATTGCGGATAAAAATCGGCAGAGGACCCCGAAGACCCCATCCATGAAGCGTAGAAAGGATGTGATGACGCCATGTCGTATCGTACGCCTTCCGCATGTCGAAAAAGACAGCGACCAGGTACTGACAGCGGGCAAAGGCAGTACGGATGGCTGACTCCAGGCTCACCAGACTGTCGGTGGCGGAGCGGCCTTTACGGAACCCACCCTGAGACGGAGCCAGAAGGCCCCGAGACTCCAGTACCCAATTCAAGCGCCGGCTCACCATCCGTTCAAGCAACTTGCAAAGAACGTTGGTGAGGCTAATGGGACGGTAGCTGTCCACCTCCAGAGGGTTCTTTCCAGGTTTCAAAACGGGGATGACAATGCTTTCCTGCCATTGCGACGGAAACTCCCCCTCGACCCAAAGACGGTTGTAAAGGTCGAGGAGGCGTCGCTGGCAGTCCACTGAAAGGTGTTTCAACATCTGACAGTGGATGTGATCTGGCCCAGGGGCATTATCAGGGCAAGCGGCTAGGGCACTGCGAAATTCCCACTCACTGAATGGAGCATTGTAAGATTCTGGGTGGTGGGTGCGAAACGAAAGGCTCCGACGTTCCATCCGCTCTTTAATGGAACGGAAGGCCAGTGGGTAATTGGAAGAAGCGGAACTAAGAGCAAAATGCTCTGCCAAGCTGTTGGTAATTTCATCGGAGTCTGTACAAACTGCTCCATTCAGTGAGAGCGCAGGGACGCTGACAGGGGTCTGATAGCCATAGAGGTGTCGGATCTTGGTCCAGACCTGCGATGGAGAGACATGGAGGCCAATGGTGGACACATACCGCTCCCAGCACTCCTGCTTGCTTTGGCGGATAAGGCGGTGGGCCCGCGCGCGCAGTCGTTTGAAGGTGATGAGGTGTTCAATGCAGGGATGTCACTTGTGATGCTGTAGCGCCCGCCAGCAATTTTTAATCGCTGCAGCGATCTCAAGCGACCACCAAGGCACAGTCCGCCGCCGACGGGACCCAGGGGAACGCAGAATGGCAGATTCGGCGGCAGTAACGATGCCGGTGGTGACCGATTGAACCACCACATCAATGTCATCATTAGAGAGAGGCTCAATAGCGGCAGTGGAGGAGAACAAGTCCCAGTCAGCCTTATTCATAGCCCATCTGCTAGGGCGCCCAGAAGAGTGACGCTGTGGTAGTGACAGAAAGATCGGAAAGTGGTCACTACCACACAGGTCGTCATGCACACTCCATTGGACAGACTGTAAGAGCCTAGGGCTACAGATCGAAAGGTCAATGGCGGAGTATGTGCCATGCGCCACACTGAAGTGTGTGAAGGCACCATCATTTAAAATCGAGAGATCGAGCTGTGACAATAAATGCTCAACGGTGGCGCCTCGACCTGTTGCCACTGACCCACCCCACAGAGGGTTATGGGCGTTGAAGTCGCCCAGTAGCAAGAAAGGTGGTGGCAATTGGTTTATCAGCGCAGCCAGGACATGCTGCGAGACATCACCGTCCGGTGTAAGGTAAAGACTGCAGACGGTAACAGCCTGTGGCGTCCACACCCGAACAGTGACAGCCTCTAAAGGTGTTTGGAGAGGGACAGACTCGCTGTGCAGAGTGTGAAGGACATAGAGTCAGGCGCCACCAGACACCCTTTCATAAGCTGCCCAGTTCTTATAATAACCCCGATAGCCACGGAGGGCGGGGGTTCACATTGCTGGAAACCAAATTTCCTGAAGAGCAATGCAGAAGAAAGGGTGAAGGCTGATAAGTTGTTGGAGCTCAGCTAGATGGTGGAAGAAACTGCCCCAGTTCCACTGGAGGATGGTATTGGCCATGTCTGAGAAAGGCGTGACGGGACTTGGAAGGCAGATTACGCCGCTGGGTCACCTGCTGCCTTCAATTGAGCACTGGTGCTAGCGCTATCCATGGCATCTGAGGGACCGGCGAGATCGAGGTCCTCAGCGGACGCCAGAATCTCCACCTTGTCCTCAGACACAGAGCTTGTAGGAAGCGGTGGGACGGGTGCCACCACAATGTCGGTATTCTTGGGGACTTTCTTCTGCTTCTGTTTCTGTTTCTCTCGTTGTGCCTTTGGCGGTGCAGGCTTGGAGGGCTTCACAGGGTCAGTCTCAGGGACAGACGACGACCGTGAGGCCCTACGACCAGGGACTGGTGGTTGTTTGAGCCACTTGCGGGTGTCTGCTGTGCCGCTGGTCGGAACTTGCAAAGGGAGGTCCCCAAGGGACCCCTCCTTGCGAGAGTAGCCGAAGAAGTCTTACGCTTCTCCGGCTGGGAAGGGGGAACTGATGTCCCCGAGTGTTGGGGGGGGGGGTGTTGCTCCTGAAGTAGATGGAGCAGGAGCAACAGGTTGTGAAGTGCCCCCCACAAGCAAGGGGGCTGGTGGATTCTGACCGATCTTAGAGCCGATTCGTGACGATGGGAGAACCGTCGTGGCAGCAGCGGCATAGGTTGACGTCATTGCCACAGGATGGAGCCGCTCATATTTCCGCCTAGCCTCGGCGTAGGTCAGGCGGTCCAGGGTCTTATATTCCATTATCCTTCTTTCTTTCTGGACTATCCTACAGTCCGGCGAGCAGGGAGAATGGTGTTCTCCGCAGTTAACACAGATAGGAGGCAGGGCACATGGAGTATTGGGATGCGAAGGACATCCACAATCCCGACACATGAAGCTGGAAGTACAACGAGATGATATGTGCCCGAACTTCCAGCATTTAAAACACCGCATCGGAGGAGGGATATATGGCTTCACATCACAATGGTAAACCATCACCTAAACCTTTTCGGGTAAGACATCACCCTCAAAGGCCTAGATGAAGGCACCGGTGGCTACCTGATTATCCCTCGGACCCCGATGGACGTGCCGGACGAAGTGAACATCTCATCGTTCTAGGTTGGCGCGTAGTTCATCATCAGACTGCAGAAGAAGATCCCTGTGGAATATAATACCCTGGACCATGTTGAGACTATTATGGGGCGTGATGCTAACTGAAACATCCCCCAACTTGTCACAAGCGAGCAACCTCCGTGACTGGGCAGAGGAAGCTGTTTTGATGAGAACTGACCCAGAGCGCATTTTGGACACGCCCTCCACCTCCCCGAACTTGTCCTCTAAATGCTCCACAAAAAACTGAGGCTTCGTTGGCATTAAAGATTCACCATCAACCCGCTTACAGACAAGGTACTGGGGTGAATAATCTCCACTGCTGTCTTTAGCCATGGAGTGGCTAGGGAGGGAAATGATCTTTGATTGTATTGCTTGCCGTTGAGGTTAGACCTCGAGGTGGAGGTGGAGGCCCACCAGCCCACCAGCGAGAAATGATGTACCAAGCTTCATTGCGGGTCATCCGCCCTGATGCCACCCACTCCGACCAGGGGCTCTCCCCACGGGCGCTACCCAGCCGCAGCAAAGACCACCTGGCAGGATGGCCTTTGCCGGGAGTCCCGATGCCGCAGAGGGATAGGCATCTACTCCTCAGCATACGTGGGGAGGTAGCAGCTCAGGCATCAGCAGTGCGATCCCTGTGTAGTCAGGGGGCTACCACCAAGAGAGTACATGACAACCCCACCACAACGGACTGGCTACCGTGCTGGATGTCGGGTGTCAAATATCCATATGTGTCATGAGTGCGAAGATGGAAGTGCATAATGGAGGGCATGTATGCCACCCGGAACACACTGCAGCTGACGTGGCCGGATGCTCGGTGTAAGGCCAACTCCATGACAAAATCGGTTGTGCCAGATCTGAGGGCAAGATGGATATAGAATGCACCACGTAAGGCGTCCTTCCCCAAATGGTACGCACTAACAGAAAATTTAGAAATCTAGTGGTCAAACCCCTTAGGGGACCATCACATTAAGGCCAAAAAGTTTGAGACTCCTTTTAGTCGCCTCTTACGACAGGCAGGAATACCGCGGGCCTATTCTAACCCCCGAACCTGCAGGGGGACACTGGTGAATATAACATTGGCATTATTGGGGAACATCGATAATGACTTAGGTTTGCAGAAAGCTGGATTATATCAGTTTCTGTGCCAATGTAGCAAGACCTACTGGACAAACAGCAAACACCTCTGAAGATAGGAGCAGAGAACACCAGCGGCACATTCGACTAACATGTCCCAACAAGTCGAGAATTGCACAGCCCTGTTTGTCAGAAAATCATGCTATAGAATACAAATGCACCAAGACTTTAGCACAGACTTCCAAATACTGGAATAGTATCATTACAGAAGCCATCAAAATTCACACCACGGATAAGCTTATTGATCGAGACTGTGGCTATAATGTCAGCAAGGCTCGAGAACCAGCACAGGGTCTAATTAAGAACACAATCAGCAAACACAACAATCTGGCAACAAAGGTAGACAGAGTAACAACATCGATGCTACCACAGATCTCAACTCAAGTGTCTCCAGAACTGCTGACATGACAAAGGGAACGGCTTGTAGCAGGAGAGGAGACAAGTCCACAGTGTGCCCTCAGAAGATCAGTTTGTCAGCACACATTACAACGGCAACATGTCTGAATGCTGAAATATTCTCCTCACTGGACACTTTGGACTGGCAGTGCATTCGTGCACTTTATGATCAACAAATACACTGGGAGAAACTGAAGAACCACTACTTAATATAATGGTTACATACTGTTACCATAATTTATGTTGATACACTTACATACCTGTAATTTTGAGCATGATTACTGTTTCTGAAATATGATCCATTACTTACAATTAGTATCATTACATAATATACAAACTGTGAATCTTTAGTCAAAATTTCTAACTACTGAATGAGAGCAACTAATTCTTACAGCCCACCTTGATATAATGAACAAATACATATGTTAACCAAAATTTGCAACAACGTAAAATGAAATAATCACTGAATTTAGATGTTTAAGAAGTTCTGAATATTCTACTTAATTTTGGAGGTGTATTTTGATGATTCTGCCTCATTTAGTAAGTCCTGACTGAATGTTACGTTAAGAATTTTTGGTCAACCACTGATACGTTGAACTGAGTATACTGCTCCCCCCCCCCCCCCCCCCTCTTCAGTGGTAATAATTAAATTCATGTACAAACCTTATATACCATTCACTACAGTGCTCTATGTTTTCTAGAACTGATTATAATACTTACACTACATTAAAAAATTAATTTAGGCTTGATTACTTTAAAATATTGAACACTTTATGTACAGGAAGTGTTCTTATGGATCTAAACTCAGAAGCTGTAAAGGCTCAATTAATACTGACCTTTTCCACAAAATTTTCATCTGTCTACATTAGTTGAATTATTTAGTGGTAATTCTGTTCAGTAAAGTTAAAATATTTCATTTTCTACATCACAAATTCCACGAACCTTCATTTGTTTTAAAGGAATTTCAGTTCTAATAGTCGAATGTATTTAAGAGACACAAAAAATTAAGCTGTTCTGTTAATTATAGTGGCAATATTTTATGAAAGAATAGATTAATGGCAGTTTAACTGAGCAATCAAGACCATGATTTATAACGTAACTAGCTGACAAACCTGGCATAGTCTGGGTATTCGTTTTATCAGATTTCTATTAGAAACAACAACAAAAAATGAACTGTGTTTGTACTGAAGTATTGAGAAAATATCTCTAAAATTATGAAACAGACATACAAAGAAATTGGCACTCTGTACAAATGTATGAGTGCAGTATCCAAATTAAGAAACATGATATTGCACAGTTTCTGTACTCTGAGTAGAGCTACTTTGCACAACAAGAGTTTGTAAACATCTCTATGGCCATGCCTCTTCACAGCTCTATAGATGGTTATCATTTTCACCTACAGCCATTTTGCTTCACAACTGAAAGCTGTCAAATGCACTGCAATGTGTTGGGTGCTGTAACTTACCAAACGAGAAAGCGTTGGTATGTTGATAGAGACAATAAAAAACACACAACCACACACACAAATTTCAAGCTTTTGCAACCCAAGGTTGCTTCATCAGGAAAGAGGGAAGGAGAGGGAAAGACGAAAGGATGTGGGTTTTAAGGGAGAGGGTAAGGAGTCATTCCAATCCCGGGAGCAGAAAGACTTACCTTAGGGGGGAAAAAAAATGACAGGTATACACTCGCGCGCGCGCGCACACACACACACACACACACACACACACACACACACACACACACACACACACACATCCATCTGCACATATACAGACACACGCAGACGTATGTATACCTGTCCTTTTTTCCCCCTAAGGTAAGTCTTTCTGCTCCCAGGATTGGAATGACTCCTTAGCCTCTCCCTTAAAACCCACATCCTTTCGTCTCTCCTTCCCTTTTTCCTGATGAAGCAACCTTGGGTTGCAAAAGCTTGAAATTTGTGTGTGTGTTTGTGTGTTTTTTATTGTCTCTATCAACATACCAACACTTTCTCGTTTGTTAAGTTACAGCATCTTTGTTTTTATATATATTTTTCCCATGTGGAAATATCGTTGGCAGGAAAATAGAGCTTGCAATTAATCCTCATAGTTGGCATACAGAGTAGAAAGCTCAGCTCAAATGCCAACTACGAGATAACTTGGTGTCAACTGTCAGTCACCAGTTTACATATTTTGAGGCATGTTCAACAATATGATCCATGTCTTTGTTGTAATTACATCAGCAAATCAGCAATTGTTGTTCAATTTTTGCTATACATGGTTCACTGACATTTATTGTCACGTGTGTTCAATTTTCCTTGGAAAATGGCGAGTAATAAGGGAAAACTTAGTGATATAGAACTTGAACAGCTAGTTAACATGAATGAATCAGAATGGGACAAGTTTATGGATGAATTCATGAATGGTGGAAGTCTCTATGAACCATTTTCATGTGAGCATTCAAGTAAGGATTCAGATGCAGATAATACTGAATGCAATGAAGAAGACGAGCAGGTTGGTCCAATAGCAGGCACTACAAATAACAGTGACAAGTGGAGTGACGTTTCTCAAGATCCAACATTATTTATGTTCAACAAGGATGTGAGACTGAAATTATACAAACAAACTTTGTTTTTTTCTGTAGAGTTCCTACTGTCACCCTGAAAAAAAAAAAGAAAAAAAAATGCTATAAGCAAGACAGGAAGCAGAAAAATGTGGTGGAGAAGACAAATCAGTCACCCCAGATGGAGGGATACAGATGTTGTGGATATGAAGTATTTCTGGACTGTTGCTGCACATGGGATCTTGTTGTTTTCCACCAATAGAATATTACCGGAGTACAAGTCCTTTTAACAATGTTACATTCTGGAGAGCTGCTATAGGTAGAAACAAATTTCAGCTGTTATTGAAAGGCTATTTACAATTTGTACAGAAACCAGATGGCAGTTATAAGAGTCGAGGGGCATGAAAGGGAAGCAGTGGTTGGGAAAGGAGTGAGACAGGGTTGTAGCCTCTCCCCGATGTTATTCAATCTGTATATTGAGCAAGCAGTAAAGGAAACAAAAGAAAAATTCGGAGTAGGTATTAAAATTCATGGAGAAGAAGTAAAAACTTTGAGGTTCGCCGATGACATTGTAATTCTGTCAGAGACAGCAAAGGACTTGGAAGAGCAGTTGAACGGAATGGACAGTGTCTTGAAAGGAGGATATAAGATGAACATCAACAAAAGCAAAACGAGGATAATGGAATGTAGTCAAATTAAATCGGGTGATGCTAAGGGGATTAGATTAGGAAATGAGACACTTAAAGTAGTAAATGAGTTTTGCTATTTAGGGAGTAAAATAACTGATGATGGTCGATGTAGAGAGAATATAAAATGTAGACTGGCAATGGCAAGGAAATCGTTTCTGAAGAAGAGAAATTTGTTAACATTGAGTATAGATTTAAGTGTCAGGAAGTCGTTTCTGAAAGTATTTGTATGGAGTGTAGCCATGTATGGAAGTGAAACATGGACGATAACCAGTTTGGACAAGAAGAGAATAGAAGATTTCGAAATGTGGTGCTACAGAAGAATGCTGAAGATAAGGTGGGTAGATCACGTAACTAATGAGGAGGTATTGAATAGGATTGGGGAGAAGAGAAGTTTGTGGCACAACTTGACTAGAAAAAGGGACCGGTTGGTAGGACATGTTTTGAGGCATCAAGGGATCACAAATTTAGCATTGGAGGGCAGCGTGGAGGGTAAAAATCGTAGAGGGAGACCAAGACATTAATACACTAAGCAGATTCAGAAGGATGCAGGTTGCAGTAGGTACTGGGAGATGAAGAAGCTTGCACAGGATAGAGTAGCATGGAGAGCTGCATCAAACCAGTCTCAGGACTGCAGACCACAACAACAACAACAACAACAACAACAGACAATTCATTGCAATCCAATGACTGACTCTATAAAATTATACCAGTTTTGGACCATTTGAATAGCACCATGAACAATAATTACCTTTTTGAGAAGAATCTCTGCAATGAAAAATCAATGGTTTTGTGGCACAGCTGTCTGTTTCTCAGGCAGTATATCAAGAACAAGAAACACAAATATGGTGTAAAATTTTGTGAACTCCGTGAATCTAATAGTGTGGTTCTCAAAATAACCTGTGTGTGTGGAACATTACGTAACAACAGAAAGGAAAAGCCAAAATTGTTAGTTTATGAAAATGGTGTGGAAAAGAAATGACATTGCTGTTGTTTGCAAACGGAAGAACAAAAGAGAAGCCCTGACCATTTCTAATATGCACCGTGCTGAAATGGTGGAAGTTCACAATCGAAATGGCAAAGTTGTCTTGAAATCAAACATAGTCAGAGACTATGACAGTGACATGGCAGGTGTTGATCAGTCAGATCAAATGCAGCAATATGAAGATTTATCTACACAATGCCCATCAGTTTTATAATCAAACAGTACAAAAGATATCAAACCTTTAGCTTTTGCAGAAAAATTTATTCAGGCATTGATTGGGGATAAGATGCCAGACATCCATAAGAAAATCGGAACAGATGATAGCTTAGATTATTTAGAAGCAATGGCTGCCACCGAGAAAAAAGTGAGGTCAGCAATGTTGTGCAGAGTGTGCACACTACAAAAGAATTGCTGTGAACTGTGGTACTTTTGCTCCATTTGTGAAGAAAAGCTGGCTCTTTTATGTCTAAAGCTAAAATATTTGTATGAACTTTTGTACACACTTTTCTGTTAGTTCATCTGAACTGTGAAAATAAAAATTATATCCACCATGTCCAGATGATTTACGCAAGACCTGTAAATTGTACGTATTTGCTACCAATGTTTTCGTATCTGAGTGTATGCAGAAAATCATTTCCTAGAAAATAACTCGTAGTGTGCACCAGTGGTCAGATCATCAGGTATGAAATAACTCATAGTTCGCAGTTAACTACTGAAGTTCACTTGACTGTAGGAGTGTCTCACAGTTACTAGAATAGGATATGTATGATGTGGAATTCTTTCGTGTATCTCAGGGTTTATGACATCATATCTCCTGTGTGGTACCATGACATATTTTTCAACACACCTACACCCACACCCACCTAGGCACCCCGACCTCCCCTCCCAACCACACCTACACCCACACCCACACCCACCTAGGCACCCTGACCTCCCCTCCAACACATTTTTATAATCTGTATAGATTGTTTCCAGAATGAATTTGTGTGTGTGTGTGTGTGTGTGTGTGTGTGTGTGTGTGTGTGTGTGTGTGTGTGTGTGTGTGTGTGCTGACTTGGAACGTCCAGGCAGATTACAGCTGTATGCCAGACTGGACTCAATACCAGAATCTTTGTCTTTTTTGACAGGCTAATGCCCCACCAACTGAGCTATCCAAGCACAGCTCACGATCTGCCCTCCCAGCCTTGGGGATGTGGCTGAATCATTTCTCCACAATATCCTACCATCCATGAGTGCCAGTCCTGAACAGTATGCAGGAGAACTTCTGTGGAGTTTGGAAGGTGGAACAGTTGTAGTGGCAGAAGGAAATATGTAAGGTGGGTAGTGACTTGTGCATGGATAACTCAGTTGGTAGAACATTTTTCCATGAAAGGCACTGATTCCATGTTCAGATCCTAGTCCAGTGCACAGTTTTAATTTGCAAGGAAGTTTCAAGTACATTACTATTATCATCAAGGTAGGGTAAAGTCCTAAAAGTACGTCACATTCTAAAAGAAATGTGATATAATATTACACCTCCACCAGTAGCAACCTAAATCAGGGTGTATAAATGCGGACAAGGAAGAAAATTTCCTGGATTTTCCCCGGATAAAAATACACTTTCTCCTGGGTGAAAACACACTTTTTCCATGTTAAGTGACAGTATATTTTCCCTCAAAACAGCAAAACTTATAAATCCTTTGAATGGTTATGGTTTTGTACACGGGCGTAGTCCCGGCACTTAGAAAATGTAACTCAGGGAAGAAGACACGTTTTGGAAATATCTTTGATGTACAGCAACATGTAAGCGGCGTATTTTCATATTACGAAAGTTTACATTGGAATTCCACCAAACACCACATGTTACTTTCCAAATCATTGAAAACGAGATTGGGATGTGCTTTTGTAAGCCAGTCATAGCTCATGTCATGTGATCTCGCCAGCCGAAACAGCAGATATTCAGAGCATAGGACACGTGATGTAGTCAGCTGACAGCAACATCACTGTTAAGTAGCACGAACACACAAACAGGAAAAGTTAATCAATTTAAATTAATATACAGTATTGCTACAAGAAAAGCAAAGCTTTCACATATAATGTTGATCTTTTCTGCGCATGTTACACTTTAAGATATATCACACAAATGTGCCAGTAAAATTTTTAATAATGACATAAATGTCTGATCTTCAGCGTTCAAAATTCTTCTAAATGGCTCGTCATCAAAGAGTTGATTTTTAAATGAGAGTCAAATGCTCTGTGATTTAAGAAATTCATGGTACATTCTCGCTCATAGTTCAACTTACATAAAAGGATATTTACTTTGAAAGTATTGCTTTTCAAACCACCATTCGCAATATTTTCCCGCGATCTGTTAGAAATAGGTTCGTTTCAGCAGGTGTCAGAGAGCGCAGATAACAGGCAACACCGCGCTTACGCAACTACCGTGACGTAGGAAGCCCGTATGTATGTATGAGTATAACATTGAAAGATCATGCATTATGTCATAAAAGAAACAAGACATCAGAGGATACTCCAAGTGCGTCAGAATTTCGTGAAGCATACTAAAATGTGCACATTTAAAGTGCATACTTAAAGTGCACATTCGTATGTCCAGATTCCCAGTCAAGTTGGCCTCAACCTGATATTAAGTTTTTCAGTGTCGTTTTCGGGATGTAAATTTCCTTGGAGCACCAGTACTGTATTATACCATGTTTGGTTCTTTACTATGGCATAATGCCATACGTGCTAGAAGATGAAAACGTGCACTTGAAATGCAGTGAACAGTTGAAACTAGCGAGTACTGTGGAATTAAACATTTTGTTTCAAGTACATTGACTGCTTAATAAAAGTAAAATTTCTTTAACAGACGAAAATAAAATAAAATCTGAAACTAATAACATATTTTAGTCTTCCGTAATTATGTGAATGTATTTTAATTCACTTGAAAGCTCCCCATCACAGATATCAGTTTTGTTTTCATTTGACGTGAGAGTTAACGAAGGGGAAACAGCAAAATCGCTAAACGTAAACACGGGTCACATGGAGACTATATGGAATTGTATGTTAACCGGGGTTCTAGAAACACTGGAGAGGCTCCATTCCCGCCGCAGATGCAGTGGTCCACAACCCCATGACAAATACTGCAGTCCACTTCACCCCTCCGCCGCCCTCACCGGACCCAGGCTTTTTGTGGGGTTTGGCCCCCGGTGGACCTCACCAGGGAACGTCTCACACCAGCCAAGTGTAACCTGTATGTTTGCTTGGTAGAGTAATAGTGGTGTACGCATACGTGGAGAACTTGTTTGCGCAGCAATCGCCGACATAGTGTAGCTGAGGCGGAATTAGGGGAACCAGCCCGCATTCGCCGAGGCAGATGGAAAACTGCCTAAAAACCATCCGCAGACTGATCAGCACACCAGACCTCGAGACAAGTCCGCCGAGCGGATTTGTGCCGGGGACCAGGCGCTCCTTCCCACCCGGAAAGCCGTGCGTTAGACCACACGGCTAACCGGGCAAGGGTGGAGACTATAACTCAGACTGATCTGCTCATCAGCCCTGGACCTACAATATTTGCTAACCGGGTGAATACTAAAAAAAAAATCAAAAATATGTTCACATCTTGTAGCGCACTTCTTTCTGAAAAGTCTTAAACACAAAACATATGTGTTCAAGGAAATGTAAGGCATGTTATTTGGTCTTAAGTGTACCAAACTGCTGTGCCACATCTCTTCATACAGCATTCTCCCATTGCATGTCACTGTATTTCGCTCTGTGGAATTGAAACGTGTATCTTTTGTAATAGATGCCATCCAACTATATTCAGGACAGTGGAAATTTAAATGTCCTGTGGTGCCTCTCCCTCTCCCAGTCGGCCGGTTTGACAGCCTGCTCCTTAAAAAAAAAAAAAAAAAAATCTCGCAATTAATAGCGGATGGGATTATTTGAAATCAGGAGAACAAGAACTCTATAGAAAATTTGCACTCTTTGTTGCCCATTAGCAAATAACTTGCTGTTTTGTGTGACATAAAATTAAATATAGAATAGATAAAACCAAGAAAGACAAGAGACAAGCAAGAGAGTACACATTTCTTCAATCCTTAGCTCCTAGCATTCTTTTGCTCTCTAATCTTGCTACAGATTTACATGGCGTGCTTTACTTTCTGCGAAAGAATCTATTACCTCATCAAAGTTCGTCAAACGTTTTGCTAGGTGAAAAATCGAAATTACGTTATCTAATACTAAAAAAGCTGTTAATACAAGTAATACCCAAGACTGGTGTGGTTTCTCGATCTGATTACGTCTATTTTGTCACTGTCTCTTGACAAAACAAAATAAGCCTTTCTAATAATGCAGCAATTTTGTAATACACACCAAATACACGAGACTGTTTTGGCACAAATGGTCATTTGTTATAACACGACAGAATATAATTCACGAAGCACCAATATAAAATGCCTATTAATAGGCCTACTACAAGCAAAAAGCTTTATGTCAGGAAATAATTACACATTTCATTCATACGCACCAGTTTTTCTAGCATGAGATCGAAAAGTTGTATTACGAAATTTTTATGTAAATTTGGAATCGTCTTATTCTTCCATAATTTGCATGATGTCTCCGTCTCCTTCCTCGTTATAACAAACAATCTTGTCATCGCCAATTCTGTAGCTATTCCTGCCATTGTCAAAATTTGTTCGCCGATTAACTTCACTAACCCTGCCAGAATGACATGTTCAGTTATCCTGGGATTTTTCTCCGGTTAGGTGTTGTTACATGTTCGTACAACACGTTTTCCGCGTTACTTCCAGAATAGAACTTAAGTGGCTACTAGCCGGGGACTGTACAACTGGTCCTTACTAGTGTAGCGATCTGGCCAAAAATTTTCTGTCAAAATTTCATTTTCGTGGATATCACCTGTTAGTCGTTTATTACCATTCTGGTAGTCTGAATCTATGGATTTCGCTAGTAATTATAACATGCTGATCATTCGCAAACCCAATCAACCGCGTAGTCAGACAGCGACTGGCATTCATCAGTTCGGCTTTACTCCGCTGAGCTCGTATAGGCCCGTCCCCTTTTGACTGCGGAAAGTTTATTTCTAGATGCGACGAGAATTCTCCTGACAGACGCATCACGTACACTATGCACGCATTCAAAACTCAACTTATGATTCATTCAGAAATCAACTTAAAATGTGTTCAAAAACTAAAAGGGTGCGTTTCAAAATCATATGAATAATAGATAGACCAACATGCGCTGGATGCTAGGCGCTTTGTGAAACAAGTTTTTCTTCCTCAAGAATATCAATTTGGTGCCCCCTTTTCCCAGTAGCATCTAGCTGCTTGCTGCGACTGTTTGCACAGCCAACAGCCACATTCCTGTAACCAGAGGTGGGAGAATTTACTACTCGGAGAATTTACTACTCAAACGCGACTAAACTGCGCATGAGCCCGCTTGTAACTGTTAAAACGAATCTAATGTAAACAGTTGTGACTTCACGCTCACCGGAGGCAATTTGTTGTTATGAAGCATTGTATAGTCTTCCTAAAGCCATTGATACATTTTGCTGTTGGCAGACGCTTGCACGAGCAATGTGTACCGTTGTTGTATATGGCGCATTTCCTTTGCAATTTATTTTCGTTTTTTTTTTTCTCTCGTTTATGTTTTATTGTTGAAGTATTATTCTGCAGTAGTGGGATAAAGTAATATCTTTTGTTGGAGTATCGGTTCTTATCAGTCAAAATTACAAAAATTTAACAGAAAACTAAAACAATGAAAAATTCCGGGAATTCCAAAAAATTTCCGGGTTTTCTCCCGAATGAAAAAATTCCCGGGTTTTTCCCGGATCCCACAGTTGTCCCGGGTCGTATAAACCCTGTAAATTAAATTAATGAGCCTATCAGTCTGCAGTATATGGTAGCAATTATGTTAACCAAGTTTGATTCCATTGGGACAGTTGTGTGCACAGTGCCTGCGGAACATTCCACAACGGAATATATACATAGCCAGAGTCCAACTAGAACCTGGCTGTATACGTGTTAAAATTGTATAGTAACAATGTTGTCAAAAACTTGATGAGTCTCATGACTAGGTTTAAACTCTGAGGATAACTATTCAATAACTAAAATCAAGATCTGCAATAAAATATGGATTAGATTTGTAACGAATTGCCAAACCTCTTTCCCTTCCCTGAAGCATTTATGTTGTTTATTTTTGCATATTTTTTGTGACCGAACAGCAGCTTATTTGGGCACCTATATCTTTTTGCTGATATTGCTTATCACTGAAAAAGAAGGAGATTAGTGTTTAACATCCCGTCGACAACGAGGTCATTAGGGATGGAGCACAAGCTTGGGTTAGGGAAGGATGGGGAAGGAAATTGGCCGTGCCCTTTCAAAGGAACCATCCCGGAATTTGCCTGAAACGATTTAGGGAAATCACGGAAAACCTAAATCAGGATGGCCGGAGATGGGACTGAACCGTCGTCCTCCCGAATGCGAGTCCAGTGTGCTAACCACTGAACAACAACATGAAGACGTTTAATGAAGACATCTTTACATCTCACTAGTGAAATGGTGGTTAAAAGAAGTAATTACTAAATATACTTGCAAATTTGTGAAACATCATTTTCATTCTCAGTTTAATAATGAGTGAGCGACCACAAACCACTATTTTTGCCACAGACTGTCATTTACTTTCTTTATGTGTTTGAAAGACATTTTAATCCTTTGCACATTTGAGTGTGCAGCTTTTTAATTTGTTTTGTCAGTATCCACAAAGGTTTCAATGTGCTACATGATACTATATGATATATCTTGACTACTTATCTATCAATCACACAGTACATTCACAACGGAGAAAACATTCATTCAATCTGTTCGAATTTCATCTCACCATAGTATTAATTTGAATGTACTGAAATGCTGAATACTGATAACAGTTACTTCAATCAGGGCAAATACGCTGATACTGTCCCACCTCTAGGAATGATTGTGTATATTATTCACTCTGAGACTTTTTTTACATGAATGGTGCACCGCCTATGCATGTCCATGGGTGTGTAGGAATATGTACTGTTGCATAATTTAGAAACTCATCTAAATAATGTACACCAGCTACTCTCTTCTGCAGAATCGTGCTGAACATCTGATAGATCTGAGTCAATTCTTCCCTTAAAAGACAATGCATTCCCCCCTCCTCCCAGTCCTTTCTCCCTCTCACATTATCTGGCAGTTCCTGATTTCAGCTAATGATACTATAACTTTACTCATAGTTTAGTCTCAAGAGGTCTTCACTGGATATCTGCCAACTTTCAGTTTTTATCACAGCTGGAAACAAGTAATTTGTTAACACTATCTAACATTTAGAAAAATCTTGACAAATGATCATATTAGGAAAAAGCTTTGACAATACCTGATCTTTTTCCTTTAGGCGTTGTGGACCGAAACGTACCAAACCAACAAAACAAAGACGCTGCATTACTTCATGTATGCTGAATATATACTTCCTTTTTGAAAATAAGCAACATCTCATATTTTCTGGCAAGTGTTTGACTAAATAGTGCCGACGAACAGAATGTGTCAAATAATTTTCCATGTCAGGAACTATGTAAGAAACATTGAAAACCTTAACAAAAATAGAGAGAGGAAGTCGTAGCAATATGTCACACATTAGAGCCCAGCCTTTTGGCCAACCTGTAAAATAAGGACAGAACCAAACAATGCGAATAGCTCACACACAAAAAATCACTGATAGTATTTAGTATGCACTATCAGACATGACAATTACATCAAAAAAACTTACCTGTATGCTGGGGCAATGGAGGAATAAACATTTTCCAACAAGGCTTGGGAACAAAAATTTTTGGCATATTTGACTCATCTTCTTCAGTGATAATGGTGCCTTGCTCTTTGAGATCGCTAATTGCTGTCACTTGATCTAAATCAAGAACACCTTCATAACCAGCAACAAGATAAAATAAAAACTGGTGCAAAGTTTTCATTCTAATGAACTTTGGACTGAAGCCATACTTCTTTCCAATCCTCTGAAAATGATCATGAGCACATATTTAAAAGTTATTCTTTTTCAGTTCCAAAGACAAATACATATTGCAGTAATTTCAAAGAGGATGAAGATACAGTATTGAGAAATGAGGTGAAATTCTTCTGTCTACTGCTGTATTACATTAACTACAACATTTTAAAAGAGCTTCAGCACTGCTGATGTTTCCACCAAGGTATATGTCACGCAGACAATGATATTATTAACTGCTCTGCTGAAAAAAGTAATGAGCCACATGTAGCACAGTGCACATTTTGCATTTTGTAATACATTGTGTTACCATCAGAAGCAAGGAGAATTAAGGTTTAATGTCCAGTCAATTGATGAGAGTATTAGATCAGAGCACAAGCTCACGACGAGGAAAGGATAGAATAGGAAACTGGCAATGTCCTTCTCAAAGGAATGGTCAATTTTGGGAAACAGGAACAAACTAAATCTAGATGATTTGACAAGGATGTGAACTACTTTCCTCCAGAATGCAGCTGTTGTACTTCAGCTGCTGTGTCTCCTTGCTTGGTATTACTACAGAATAAGGAGTTTTAGTAAGTTTAATAGTCTAAATTTGTTTTTACTTTACTAATCAATGAAAGACACAATTACTACATATACAGTATAGAATCTGCTTGGAACTCCATATAATGATTTTTTAACAACACCATTTACTGTAAACTGAAACTACAGACGAGGCTGAAATGACAGTTTTTATTTTGGATGCAACCATGTTTGTGAAGATGTTAACACTTGAAACAGCCATAAAACATGTATTAATTTGATAAAAATGTGCTGTAACGGAGGAAAGGAAGAAGCAAAACATACTTTAATGGTTCATAAATGCATAGGTCATTAGATGCGGAGAAGAATTGTCAAGTTGGACAAGGTAGGAGAGGAAGCTGGTAAAGTTCTTTTTGAAGTTGGTTTAAGGGCAAACTAAATCTAGATTTCCAGATGCATTTTAAGAAATGCATATTAACTTTGTTGTATTGATTTTTACTTCCCGGCTGGGTCGGAGATTTTCTCTGCTCAGGGGCTGGGTGTTGTGTTGCCTTCATCATAACATCACCCCCATCGAAATGCAAGTCGCCAAAGTGGTGTCAACTCAAAAGACTTGCATGGCGACTGGTCTACCCAACGGGAGGCCCTAACCACATGACATTTTGTTTCATGTATCATGACAGTTAAAGCTCCATATGGCTCATGTTATGTAATTACAGACACAATTCAATTATGGTTGTCCTACAATAACACTTTACTTCTCAGGTATACGAGAAGTAATGTTCACATAAAACGGTATTCACTTTCTAACATAATTCCTAGTAACGAGATGAAATTACTGTGTGCCCTGGCATTCTGCATTTATTTGACTTATATGATGGTCACTCCCAGAAATACATCTAGGCATGTTTCCCCAATGAATATTCACATTGTGCTGCCTACTCTCTTTTGATAACGTGGGATTTAGCTGTTACACATGTTAAGAGCACTGGTGTAATTATAAAGTTGCTGGCATATTTATGTATGAATGTTTTTCATTATTCCAAGATTTTTTGGAAATATTTCTGTACTGGTGATTTATTCAGGCATTTCATGTTTGTCAATCATATACTAAACTACACTTTTAGTTTGTCTGTCACTTCATTTAGGATGTAATACTCCTCCAACATACACATGTACAGATTTACGTAGTATGTGATTTTTTGCATTTTTTATTTCTCAGCAACAATTTTATTCATGTGGCTCTGTAAGATTTCTTAGTTCACTGATTTTAGACATTGCACTGTACACAAGAAAAACAATTTTGTTTTCATAGCAAACTGAAGTACTTTGTTCTTACGTGTAATATTGTAATCTTCGAATTCATTTTTGTACTCAATACCATGAGATATTTCACACGTACAGGGGTAATTCCTCGCTCTAATATGTGCTTACATTAGCTTGACATTACTGATGTTATTTTGACATCCTTGTAACAAGAAGGTGTGAATTTGTGAATACGCTGTATTATTATTGTTATTATCATTATTTTGAAAAGTTATATTATATGTTGGATTTTTCATAATGATTAATTGTAAATCTTATTCATTTCCTGGACTGTAAAGTCTTTGATATGTACACTCTTTGCTGTGGCACCATAAGTATCCTTGTCGTGCAGTCTCTGGATCTCAGTTGACTGGGTCACAATATTTTACTGGTAGCTGTTACTGTGAGTCATAATATGCCCTGCAGTATGCCATTCGTCTGTGGCATGATCGGGTGAGGTGGCACAATGGTTAGCACAATGGACTTGCATGTGGAAGGACGACAGTTCAAATCTGCGTCCGGTTGTCCTCATTTAGGTTTTCCCTGCTTTCCCTAAATTGCTTTGGCCAAATGCCGAGATGGTTCCTTTGACAGGAAATGGCCGATTCCCTCCCCCATCCATCCCTAATATGAGATTATGCTCGTTTCTAGTAACTTTGTTGTCAACAGGACATTAAACAATAATCTATTCCTCCTCCTGTAGCATGTTGCATGAAATGTAAAAGTTTTTTTTTTTTTTTTTTTAAGTGTTTCTTTTCGATTATCTTCATGTATGATGTATCAGTACTTAACAACTATAGATTGTGTATTTTTCATCACATGTAAAGTTTGTTTCAGTCTATTTGGTATAATTTTTGGATGATGGTTGGAAACTAAAATTGGTCAGAATAAATGTGTAAAATTCAATATAGCAAAGTTAACATGCATTTCTTAAAATATATTCATGCCGTAGATTGTCACCCAAAAATGTTTCCAAATATGGATTTGAGCTCCATGCTAGCAGACCATGAAACTAATGCTTTTCATATGTACCCACTGACTCAGTGAAACATGTATAAAATGTGGACTGTGTATTAGTTTTATTCATATAAAATCTTACAGAAATCACCCATTATAGTGTAGTGGCAATCCCTGAGCAAGTGATTTGCATGAAGAAATTACTTTTTGCTTTGGCTGCACGCTCCTACAGAATACAATAATTACTCCTACCAAAGATGGTTATTTAGACACTTGTAAAAATTTGAAAAAAACATGAAAGTTTTGTGTGTCAAAGCATATTAATCATAAAGGTAACAGAGAGCATTAATTACAAAAGCCGAATCATATGTGCTATAAAATGATGTAACTGTATACAGGGTAATTAGCAGTACATAAGAAGTGTGACATACAAGGTTTACATATCAAGTGCATGTATTCAGAAGATGTTAAATCTCTATAACTGAATTGTAGATGCAACTTCTGGCTTGCTCGGAACATCCAATGCTCATCTTCTATAACTATATAATTTTTTCATATCATGCATTTATAGCAAACGCACATTTGTCTCTTTCCAGCATGACACACAATTCCTCTTACACACTGCCTCATTTCACAATGTAAGCATACAAGCATGAGAAGGAACAGGAAAAGAAACAAATCAACCAGAGGATAAAGTGGAAGGCATAATTGTAAATGGAATGCCATATATGATATCTAGTCAAGTGAATATATGGTAAACAGACAAAGGAAGTTCATTACCAAATTCGAAGAGACAAGAAAAGACTGCTGTTGGCCTAATAGATGAAATAAGTAAGTATGGAAGATTAAAGTTTAATTTCCCATTGACATCAATGACATTAAAGACGGAGCACATGCTCGGACTGTTTCAAGGAGGGGGAAGGATATCAGCCATGCTTTTTCAAAGGACCCATCCTGGCATTCTTCTGGAGAAATTTAATGAAATCATGGGAAGCCTTCTTTGGATGGAACACCTAAATTTGGACCTTCTTCATCTGCAGTAATTTTTCTACTTTTAAGGTAATTTACTTCACTACTTTCCTCTTTCTTATATAGATTCAACTGAGTTTATAATGTTAAACAATAATCCTCACACTTCCACAACTCAGAAAAGCATAACTCTCAGCAGGAGCATTTAAGGGCAGATTCTTTTTTGTAGGTGACAGTACATCCTTCTGGTTCAGATGAGTCATGTTATTCCGTGCCATTCCATTGTCCTTCTGTCTGGAAATCTCATCCTGGAAGTCATGCTAATCACATTCTCATCCAGGACGTTATGTTGACTTTGCATTCTGGATGTATGTCAGTTTGTTCTCTAGTTAGCTTTTGGATTTTTAGTCTGATTCCTGTATCCATCCTAACATCAATTGCCATTCTGTGACACCCTCAGTTTCCAATCTGTTTTTAGTCCAACATTCAAGACAACGAACATTCGACTGTCTTTCCATGACCTGCGCCACGCCTCAAATATAACTTGGACGCCACCTCTGCAGGCCAATTTCTGTGGACAAAAGATGCAGGATGCCCACTGGGAGACAGTGAATGACCACTACAACCAGGACAACAGAGCAGTGCAGACTGCTGTGCAGTGGTTTACCTAGAGAACAGTTATGTAGGATGCTGTGCATGCACAGAGCATGGGTTTAGCTGCTCTTACATGGCTAATTACTGAGTCATGACAATGCCCAGTCAAATTAGCCTTCAGAAATTTGTATTTGTAGTTTATATGTTGCATGCACATAATTAATCATAATTTTTGTTACATCCTATCCCTGCTTTTAATATGTTTGGGGCTGTTTAATTTCTTTTGCATACTCCATCGTTTTTACTGTGACTTGTATGCTTTTTCAGCTATCAACTGAGCTGTGCCTGTTAAGGGTGGATTTGTACCTTGATTAGTATCCTTGTGTTGTCAGCAAACATTAAAGTTTTGAAACTGTCCTTTAGTCATTGCAAGATCACATAAGTAGGTTAAGAATTAGAGTGGCCCCAACACCGATTCTTGTGGCACTTCATATGTTACACTCCCTCATTCTGAGGTTAGTTTCATGCTGTGATATAGTCTGTTAATGATACCTTCTGCTTTCTGCTAGTAAGTTAGGACTCCATCCATGCACGAGGGGTGGCATTATCAACGTAACACTTTACTCTCTCACATAAAATTTTGTGATCCACACAATCAAAGGCTTTTGCAAGGCTACAACTTATAAGGAGGTGCTGAAAAGCAATGTCTCTTAATATTTTATGTGAAAACTGTTTAAGTTTTTTTAAATACAATGAACTCTATTAACATTCTACGTATTTATTCTTCACTAGCTGAGAAACCCGGTGTTACCTTGGGATGTATTTATAGTTGTGCTCAAGACTTCATATGTGTGGAATTTATTTTTGACTTATAAAGCTTCCTTGTGGACAGCGTTTGTAGTAATATATTGGGGACATGAACAAAGAGCTTGTTTGCTTGACTAACATAGCAGAGAGCTAAATAGAGCTGGCCATGCGAAAAGCAACTAAAGCAACTGACAATAAGATCCATGCCCACAACACCCAACATCTGGCTTTGTGCTTTGTTTATGGTCATGGTATAACATAAGTTTACCACGAATTAAACATGTTTAAAGTGAAATAGTAGACTGTTAGAAATATGGTATTAAGGGTACTAACTCTCTCCTTTTAAAATTTCGGTTTGTATGAAGTTATGTTTGAGAGAAGTAGTTTTAAGCCTTAATGAGTGAATGGTTCTGAGGAGCGAGAAAATGCATGATGTTCTTGAGCAGAGTTGCATCACAGCTCATTTTTGGAAAGTTTTCAGAGAGCAAGTGGCAGGCAGATGTTACTGAGCCGTAGCAAGTTTCATCTTACAATTTTCACTGGATTCTTGAGACCACATAGTCCTCAGTCTTTTACTCATATGAGTCAATCCACAAAGACTTGACCACTTTCTACAAATTTTTATTTGTAAGCAAAAATAAATTAAAATGTAATGAGAAAGCATTCAGATCACAAAGCAAATCTGATAAATTTGTTTTGGCTTGCAAAGAATATAAACAGAACCTATTGAAAGAAGCAGAGCAACATCATTGAGTATTTCATACTCAAAGAGATATCAGCAAATCCATATATCCTAGCTGAGTAAATTTTAATTGAGTTTGAATTCTGTCACTGTCGTAAATTTCCAAAAATACACCTGTTGCTGAGTAAAAAAAAACCAACAGTTTCTGCTACTGATTCTTTTGTGTACTACAAAACTAACAGCATCATCTGTCTGTTCTTGGTGTATAATGCCATGATGATTAAACATTAGAACTAATAAGTGAGCAGACAGTTTTAGATAAAACTTTAAATTACAATATCTTTCTTTTTGAATTAAGATTTTCATTAAATAAGGCGTATATGTTGCCCCAAGCTACACTCACGTTACCTGTGAAAACCCCATCAGAATTCTTCTAGTAGTTTTGGAGATTAGTGCATTCAGACAAACATGATGGTTTTACAATTTTGTTATTAGCATATGTGTTTACATATTTATTTCTCAACATAGTCACCTCGGTGATGAACACATGTCTCCAGTGGGAGACCAGTTTGTTGAGACAATCACTGCAGAATGTTTCAGTTTTTTGGCGGAGTCTTAACCTCACCTCTGCATCCACCACTTGATCACTACCAAAGTAAAGTCCTCTGGTGTTCTTAATTTTTGGGAATACTTCAAACTCTGTCACATACAGTGAGTTTAGCACCACAATTCCTTCATTATGAGCACAAACAACCCAATGTCACACATTGCTAACGTCAATAAAATTATCACCGAACACTGTTTTCATTTGTTCATGATTTCAACTGAATGCATCTATTTTGAAGTTAAAAATTCAATTACATTATGCTGGTTTTCATGCACCAACACAGTTACATTACACACTGCCCTGTTACACACTATAATTTCAAGCCATCTAGTGGCAGAGGGTTGCAACATGCATCAGCAAAATGGGAAAAGTCGATCAAGTAATATGCACAATTTGGAATACCTTAATCAATATTTAGAACAGAATAAAAATTCAGAGTCATGCTTTTTCAGCATGCCATCATATACAAACAGGAAAATTTTCTTGTTTAGCTCTGCTAGCACTTTATTTATGAGGTACTGTATTGCTCTGGCAGTGGAAAATCCTTTATAAAAGCCAAAATAAGAGGCAGTTAACAAGTTCTAATCAGTCAAATGATTCAGTATTCTACCATGTGTCACTTTCTCAAACACGTTTAAAAAGACTAGATGGAGTGAAGTATGCCTGTAATTAGAGGTAGGGCATTTATTTCCAGTTTTGTTGGTCATGGCATAACATAAGTTTATCACGAAATAAACATGTTTAAATGTACCTTATCTAAGCACATCAGGAAATATGCCCTGAGTCTTTGATTGACTATAAGATAGTTTAAGTGTAATCCAATCAAAATTTTAATATTATGGTAGAAACCACAGAAAAGTAGAATTACTACTTTTTACTGACTTGATCCATTTTGTAATCTTCTTAGGTGTATACCCTTTTATAATCATCCTACAAAATTTGTTTGCATATTTGCTATTTTTCTGTCAAATGCACTCAGCATACTGATAAAAAAAGGGGAAGAAGGCACCATCCTGTCACTGTGACTTCCATAATACTTATCTGCTTAAGAGGCTAAGTCCATCCATAGCAGAGGCATCATCCTATCATACGATAACTAGAAATGCACAACATTAAGTTGGAAATCACATGACCACAAGTTCTGCTATAACAGTTAAACTCATAGAAATACATAAGGGTAATAATCAGTGGATCTCTCTCATTTATGCAAGACTGTGCACAAGACACAAACCACAGTTAGTCAAGTTACTCTCCTATTTAAAGACTTCTTTTCCCCCAACTCACCTGGATGCCAGGAACAGAGAATGCAAGCTCCTTACAGCACAGATTGTCGCTTGACTATTGCCCAATACATACAATCAACTAATGGGGAGTGAAGCGTTTCAGATGAGGAGTAAGGTAAGTGAGCAACAAGAAACATCTTTTCCATGCAATGTTGGAACTGGATGCACTTTCGTCGTCATCAGCATTATGGATTAGGCCTGTGGACCTATTCATTCTACAAAGGAAATTTTTCTCCCAGCTGTTGAGATATCCTCCTACATTCCACAGTGTCATCCATCCGATTTTCTTAAGGGAGTCAAAGGTAAAGCCTGTGGTAGGCAATGAATATCTGTTTTTTCTCATTACAAGATAAAGTAAAAAATTATCCAACAGCAAAACACATAATGCACTTACAATAAAGCTATCACATTGCTACATGCAGTATTATTGTTGGTACAGCACAATGAATGGCTGTGGCAAGACACAAAATAATAGCGACTTGAAGGCTTCAACCATTCTCCAGTTCGGAGCATGGAAGACCCATGTGGGTGTGTAAAAAGATCTAGAGATTAAACTAAGGGAAATTTTTAATTTTGATTAGACATTTAACAGGTACCTTATCATAAATCAGCTTTTGTTCCTTGACACCAACATTTATTGAGTTTAACTCATTAACACTCTGATTTACTGTAGTACACTCCTTGCATAAATCCTTATTTTCCTTATTGGTTTCCGTTTTGGTTGGAGCTTTGGGACTCTTCTCCTTAGCAGTTATAAGAGATTTTACTCTAGTCTGCTCTATTGCTGACTGTATGACAGAGTGATCTGCAACAAACATTCCAATTTCCAAACAAGTCACATTGTTAAATAAATATATTTCTTCTTATTTTAATTAAAGAGTCAGTTTTCTATGTTCATTACTCCTTTACAATAATGCTAATTCTAGGGAGGGAATGAAATAAAATAACAGAAGGTAGCCAAGCAGCTGTAGCTGGCCGAAGCATGGCATATAGATAACATAACATTACAATGACAATTGACAACTGAAAAGGGTGAGAGTCACAACACAACACAGACACAAAAGGGCAAAGAGAGGGGGAAAGGAGAGAGAAAGGAAGAGGGGGGGGGGGGGGGGGGGAGGAGGGAAGAAGTGGGGTGGAAAATAGCAAGAGAGGAAATGGTAAGGATAACGGTAAAGGAATGAGAAAGCAAATAACAAGGTTTGGGACAGGCGAATTGTCAGAATGGAGGCTGTGCTGGAGTGATAGTTCCACCTGCAAAGTTCGAAACAGCTATGGGACGAGTACTGATGCAGCTGTGGAAGCAAGAATGCAGGAAGATTAGGGTTTAATGTCTTGTTAATGATAAGTCTTTACAAATTGAATACAATCTCAGACAGTATAAGGTATAAGGAATGGGAAGGAAGCTGCCCGTGGGCTTTTTGAAGGAACCATCCCTTAAGCAACCTAAATCTGGATGACTGGATAGGAAATTGAATAACTTCATTCTAAATGACATTCAAGTGTCTTAACCAGTGTGCCACTTTGCTTGGAAGCTGCTACTGTTGATGTCACTGGTGTTGGGTGTGAAACAAACTTGTGGTTAGCCAGTTAGGTATAGTTGATGTACTCATAACAGTGAGCAGGTGAGACTCCACTCCCACTACCCCCCTACCCCCCCCCCCCCCCCCCCCACTGCCACCACCACCAAATTCCAGAAGCAGCAAGCAGCCTCTACATGCTGTGCTGTTTCATGAAGCTATACCAGCCCTACTGCAGTGTGCCTTTTAAATCAGTGACGATGAAATGCACTGACATGCTCAGGAGTGTTTATTTCTCACTAAAGGTAATAACAACACACAGAATGCGGGCATTAGGAATTAATACAGTCAACACAAGAACAGCACAATGACAGAATCTAAGTAAATCACTGCATGCAGTACTCAAGAATGGGTTGCATTAGCATTCTATACATGGTCTCCTTTATAGATGAGCTACACTTTCATAGAATTCTCCCAATAACTCTACTACTGACCTTACATGCTCATTCTATTTCATATCGCTTTTCAACATTATGCCTAGGTATCAAAATATTATGGGATTGTTTTTCCTAGTCATCTGTATTAACTTCCATTTTTCTACAATTACAGCAAGCAGCCATTCATCACACCAAATATATATTCTGTCTTAAGTCATCCTGTATCCTTCTACAGTCACTCAATGGCAACACTTTAATGTATGACACAGCATCATCAGCAATCAAAGGTTGCTGTCCATCCTAAATTCGGATCATTTATATACACGGAGAACAAGAGTAGTCCTCTCCTGATGACAATCTTGTCTCTGATGAAGACTCCCTCCAGGACAATGTACTCTGTACTACTACTTAAGAAGTCTTTGAGCCATTCACATATCTGGGAAGCTACTCCATATTTTTAGACCTTTGTTACAAGTCTGCAGTGGGGCACTTTGTCAAACACTTTCTGGAAATATAGGAATATGGTATTTGCCTATTACTTTACAGCCACGGCTTGCAGGATATTGTGTGAGAAAACAGCAAGGTGAGTTTCGCATGAGAAATGCTTTATAATTCTGTGCTGATTTGTGGAAAGAAGCTTTTCGATCCCAAGGAACTGTATTATATTCAGACTCAGAATGTGTTCAAGAATTCTGCAGCAAGCCAATGTTAATGAAATCGGTCCATAATTTTGAAGGTCTATTCTTTTACCCTTCTGTTAGACAGGAGCCATCTACACTTTTTTACAGTCACTTGGGACTTTGCGTTGGGTCAGGGATTTGTGATAAATATAAGCTAAGTAAGAGGCCAACACCAAAGTGTATTCTCTGCAAAACTTAATTAGGATTCCATCTGGACCTGGCAGCTTGTTTCTTTTCAACTCTTTCTATTTCTATGTCTTTTGCACGGGAGTCTGTATAATTGTAAAATGATGGTATGTCTGTACAATTCTCCTGTACGGAAGATTTTTTTAAATGCAAAGTTTAAGACTTCATCTTTCCTTTTGCTGTCTTCTAAGTTTAGAACCTTAGCTCTCCTTTTGCTATCTCCTATTACCACACCAGACTTGTTGACGACTGACTAGACATAAGCCTTTGACCTGCTTAATGATCTTACATATGACCACTATTTTCTCAGGTTCCCAGCAAGATATTTCACACACGTATGACGGTAGAAGTAGTTGTATGCTTTGTGCATAAATTTTTTTATGGATGCATGAATTTCTACTAACTTTTGCCTGTTGACTTTTTGCATTCTTTTTTTGAACTGGGAGTCCAACAATCTTCACTTCCTCAGCATTTTTCATATTTTGTTATTAAACCATGGTGGATGATTTCTATCCTTAACCCACTTTCTCCACACTTACATCAACATAGCAAGATTTACAATCTGTTTAAACTTTGCCCATAATTCCTGTGTCCATCATATTGGTTCTAAATGATGTCCTTTCACTGTCTAAATAGGATGCCAACAATTGCTCATTTGCTCTTTCCAGCACAAAAACTGCTTATTTTCTTGATGACTCTATTAACTTTAATAACTGTCATAACTACGATGACATCAGGGTCACTAATCCCTGTCTCTACACTAACATTGCTGGTAAGGTCAGGCCTGTTTGTATCCAAAAGGTCTAAAACATTTCCACTTCTGTGGCATGTCACATTAGCTTCTCACAATAGTTTTTGCAAAATGTGTTAAGAACTACTTCAAAAGACTGTGACTGTACCATTTACAATGAATGAATCTCTAGAAGTCTGAGTCTATAACAGGTAAATATTTCATAGCTTTCTACTTTGGGTTTCATTCAGATATCAGTTCCAAGCACAATTTGAACATGACAGTTTTTCTGGGGAATGACAAATTCAGTCTGATTTCGATCTGTGTGTGTTCATCACAGGACCTCAAATTATCATGTGCACCACGCAAGTACTGTGCTGCCCAGTTAGCTGTTTCCTCTGTGTAGTGCACCATTGAACTATCGAGAGGAATCGTACAATTTTCCAGCCCAGCCCACAATGTATGTCCACACCGAGTGTACACTGTACTTCTTCCCACCCGTGGATGCTATTTACCTAAGGGGCTCCATAACTTACATACCAATGGAACTCTCGAGATCTAATAAACCCTTCCCACAAGTGACTGCTAAGATTCTGCTGAAGGAATGGCCACTTGTCAACTCACAGGGTGAATGGGTGACGCAAGACAGTCGGCCCCCACACTGACACACTGCCCTGGGCGACATGAATATGTTACACCCTGAGCTGCCGTATAAACATTAGCTCTCTGAACTCAAGTGTACAGCACACAGACAAGGAAATAAGACTACCAACTGGCTGCTCTACAATGTTCAGACTACCTGGCAGTGGCACAGTACTGCAGATGGTGTAAATGGACACTACCAAAACTACGGTATACACAAAACATATACAAGAAATATCCAGTGTCTCCATAAAAAAGGCCTAATATCAACTGCTAATGATCTTGTTCTTTGTAATCTGCACTAACAGTCTGAGCTTGTGGATTTCCCCTGTGAGGTCATCACTGATACCTTTCAAAAGTTGCACCCGTTAACTCAATTTTGTTCTCGAAGAGGAGTCAGCATATAAAGATCTATTAATCACAAGTGTTGCAGTTATCCTTTAAAATCAAAAAATTGGGGTGTGGCCTACTTAAACATCACATATATACAACCCAGCTGCCTGTCACACACTCATTCATTTATTACCCACGTAGAAATATCGTTTACTCCTTCCACTTGTAACTATTTCTCCTGTTCTGAAATGCACAGTTCTCAATACTGTACACTCACAATGAATCCTGTATAATTCTACGAGTTGCCTGAGAACCATTCTTATTGAACTAAAGAAACTATTTTCTTCCATACTCTCACTTTTCTATCATCATAAATTTTAGAGACAATTAAACCAACTTTACTGTTCAAAATCACTACTGCTTCGAAAAACTAAGCTCAGAAAAAATTTAGTTTGTTCAAAAAAATATTTATAAAGGGTGAATCACAATTAATGATATTAACACATACAATTCAAAGTACAAAACACTAGAGGCAGAAAAGTCTAGTAACCATGGGCTCTGAAATGCATACCTAAAGAACTATGAACACCTTTTAATCTTCAATGCTGTGAAACCAACCTCTTCCACTGAAAGCTCTTTGCTTTCCATATTTTCTGAGGAGATATTATGGGCTAAACAAGAAAAAATGGTCTAGTAAAAATGGGCTCTAAAATATATAAAATATATAGCTTATGAGCCACACACTCTTGTTCAGTAGAACATGTGTGTTTCACAGTAGCAAAGGTGAAGAAGTGCTCATTTGTCTTCACGTAAATATTTCGAAGCCCATGTTTACAAGACTTTTTTGCCTTTAGGATTGAGTAATTTCAACTATATGAGTTTATGCCATTAACTATGATACACCATGTACATATTACTTTAATACATTAGCAATGCAATGAGAAGAACTTATTGTAAACTGGTTTCAACCACACAATTGACTACTGCCAATTTCATCATCTTCAGAAGAAGAGGAGAAGTAAGTTTTACCCCATGGATGATTGTTATTACAGTGGTAATCCTGCCAGTGCTAGTGGAACTGGAAGCTCAGTCTTTCAAACATGATCACCATGTGCTTAAAACTGGTGTGAAACGTTCTTGTGATTGTGTCAATAATCAAATAAAATTAGTCGATCACAATCTCCACAGACACAATGAAATTTTTCTAAGCACAGTTTCATTAGCATTTTTTTTAACAAACTAGAGGTTGATGATGTTTATAGTGTTTTTTGTAAAGGTAAATTTCTGTCCGGAATGTCTGAGTTCACAACATAGAGGCAACAAACAACATAGCAGAAAAATGCAGTATAGAAAGACACACAACAATTTCAGTTGTGGTTGCTATGTGTTCGGACACAATAATTTTGAGTCTATACTAACTCTCCACAGTTGCAACTATAACATATATTAATCAACAACAGTTTTAGAACTGCATGCTTAACTAACTGACATGCAAAGATTTGTGCTGATTTTTGACCTCCAACTGACATCAGGAACTCCTAATTTTCAAAAGACATCATAACTGAGTAGCCCAGGACAGGGACTATATCAGTGACACTGAGGACTGTCTTGGTTAATTCTATTCATAAAAGTTTCTTTAGTTATCATCTGACCAGCAGCATCAAGTTGAAGCAACATTAAAAAAAACTTTCCTATCAATTACCTTTGCAAAAGCTTCAAGATTCTGTGACAAGTTATCTTTTAGAGGTTCTGCACTGCACTACTCCTTCCTTGTGATGCAGCATCAGGTAGACTAACTGCAAGGTTTCAGAAGAGAGTCTCCTGTCAGGTGTTGAATCACAGAACTTTAGTCCTTACTACCCCTAACCAATGCGAAACATACACTGCCTGCACTGGGAAAGAGGTGGAAGTATTCCTTCTGAATTTAATTGAAAACCACTTTTCAGTTGAAAAATATGTCATTTATACTTACACATACAATCAGGAAAAGGTGAACACTTACCTATACAGCACTGGTGCATGGCACACAGAAACATACAACAGGATACAATTAACATGAGCTTCCGAGCTCGAGCACATGCATTCACACACCCAAACACTCACACTTGCACTAGCAGTGTGTGTGTGTGTGTGTGTGTGTGTGTGTGTGTGTGTGTGCGTGTGTGTGCGCGCGCGCGCGCGCGCGCGATAATGTTAAGAGTTTTCTATTATGTGTTTCTGTGCACCACACACCAGTCCTCCACAGGTAAGTGGTTGCTTTTCCCCCTATTTTACAAAGCTTTTCATCCAGGAATTCTCATTTATACTTATTGTCAGTGCCTCTTTGATGACAAGAATACCAGAAACTATTAACACAACACAGCAGCTTTATCTGTCTGAATTCGAACACGTATGCTGTGTTCCACAGTTCTTGGATGTACTGCTGGATCCAATCATTGAAAGTCCATGATACTTCAGCAGATAATCATTCCATCATCATCAGTTGGTGCTGATGGCATGAAGTGTCTGCAGTGGGCTTGTGGTATTTATACCTGCTGGTGCAGAGTACAGGCCTCCTCGGCTCCATTCTGTGCTTGGTTGTGGCTTTGCATACAGCTGCAATGGTGTAGGGAAGAGTCTCATTAGCCTTCCATCTGTTGCCGCTGTCAGATCTCATATTCTGGCGCCAAATTTTTCTTTAATGGAGCTTATTATTGGCTCCAATGCCTTGCTCAGTTGGAAGCCAGTGTCCTGGTGATTAAATTATCTGGAACACGAATTTCAATTGCTTCTTTGAAAGTGCAGCCCCAAAATTTATCAGTGGTAGCCGGGACTTGCATTTGCCAGTAACTCATTCTTTGTTAATTTTCAGTGCAGTGGCATTTTACTGCAGACTTTTTGGGCTGAAGTAAGGGGGTGTGTTCTATACATTGATCCTCAGATGTGCAGATTATTTGTCCAATATAAGTTTTTTTCGCATTCATACAAAACTTAGTATACTCCTGCATTTTTGAGACACAGGTTATCTTTCACTGTATCTAATGAAGCTCAGGTTTTGAATGGCGGGCAAAAAACTGTCATTACGTTGCGTTTTCATATAATTCTGCCCGTTTTTAAAGCTAAATTGACAGCAAACAGCATGAAAACAGTCTTCTATCCTTTTTTCTGTATTTTTGTTTTTCTCCTGTTCTTAGGGCTCTCGTGTCAAAGAGCCATTTGAATCTGTTAGTTCCTGCATCCACTCTCATGGAGGGCAGACTTCACGTGCCACAGCTCTGCTGTCAGACTCTGTTCATCTGACATGAAGTATGCCCTGTGTACTAGAATACTGAACATGCTGGTCTTGTGCAAGGGATGGTGGCAGCTGAAGGCATGGAGATATAAATCTGGATGTGTTGGTTTACAGTATAAACTGTGGAAAGTGAGCCGTCAGGCCTACACAGAACTAGGATGCTGGGAAAATGAAGTTTGTCCTTTTCTATTTCCAAGTTAAACTGGAGGTTTTCATGAATGAAATTCAGATGTTCTATGAAATTCTGCGGTTTTTTCAGGTCCATGTGGCCAAATGACAAAAATGTCAGCACACTGAAAGAAACAAACAGGTTTTAGTTCAGCAGTTTCTAGTGCTCTGTCCTAAAAAGTACTCCATGAGCAGGTTTGATACAGTTGGCAAGAGAGAGGGCCCATAACTACACCATCAGTCTGCTCACAGTATTGTCCATTGAAAACAAAATACATTGACAGCAGAAGATATCCAAAAAGCAGTGTTAGCTCAGGGATGAACTTCTCACTTAGTGTTACGGAATCTTCCAATGGGACTTGAGTAAAAAGAGAGACTACATCAAAGCTGAACATAATGATGGACTCCTGCAGCTTTAACTGTTGCAGCCAGCAAAGGAAATCATATGAGTTTCGTATATGATGTGTACACTTGCCGACTTGAAGACCCATCAGATAAGCTAGGTGCTCCACCAGGGGAAAAGTTGGTGCCCCCTGTTCCTCACTATTGGTCACACGTCTTCCTTGAGCATTTTTGGCAGGCCATAAAATTTGAGTGGTACAGCAGTGCACTAGTGAAGTCATCTGGGGACATCAGCGAAGAGCATCCCCATTCTTTAAAAGGGGAAAAGTGCTTTGCTAGACTTATCTGGTTGGATCTGCTGCCGTTTCCTGCTACACTGGATCAACCGGAAGATCTAGCATTTGCTGCTCATATTTCTTGCACTCAAGAGGAACTGTGGCATTGCCCTCAATGGCTGGAAGGACAATGATTTCTTTGTCATCTCTGAGGACAAGAAGTGCTGTTTTTTTGTTTTGGAGATGTTGATTGGTGGTGGAGAATTCGGCAGGTTACCCAATAAGTTGCCTCTTCAGTATTGCTTGGTACTCCTCAGAAAGCCTGCTCCACAGTGCCACAATCTTGGCTGTTGGAAGTGATGTAAGGTCTTGTGCCAATTTCAGCCTGGCACTGTCATCACCATGTCATCCACTGGCTTTCCCATGAGATTTATCACAGTACATCTGTTGGCTGCATCGTAACAAGTTCCATGTGAATGTGGAAAAACTTGTATTGTATAAATGATCTGCACAGGTAAAGACTGATGTACAGAATGCAAGTGCCACATCCCATTGCTGCAGCCTAAAAAGTCTGCAATAGCAGGGCACTGCATTGAAAATGGACATACAATGAATTACCAGCAAACTAAAGTCCTGGCTACCACCGATAAATTTTGGGACTGTATTTTCAAAGAAGCAACTGAAATACATATGACTGATAGTTTAATCAACAGGTACACTGGCTTGCACCTGAGTGGGACATAGGCATCATTACAAACTCCTTTAAAGCAAAACCTTGCACCTGGACATAAGAGACGACAGGGATGGCAGGTGGAAGGCTAAGAAAAAATCCAAGAAAATAATATTATGAAAAGGAAAGTTGCTACTCACCATGTAGCAGAGATGCTGAGGCACAACAAAAAGACTGTCACAAATAATTTCACTTTATTTGTGACAGTCTTTTTGTTGTGGCTATCTGTGACTCAGCATATCCGCTATATGGTGAGTAGCAACTTTCATTTTCATAATACTGTTACATTTCATCTTGGATTTCTCATTGTTTAATTATTCCCAGGAAAATGTACTTCATACAGTTACAAAGCCAACATAATGTTGCCGAGTGTCTTTGTGATAAATAATGTCACTGGGGTAGCAACCAGATCGCAAACTACCCATTATTTCATCAAATTAAAATCTTGTTTACCTTCTCTTATAGGTTATAATGATTCCGTATCAGTGTTTAGGAGGCATTTTGGTATGGGTGACACGCTATTAGTAAGTCTACTCTCAAATTTATGCTGTCATAGATGATAAACGAAAGTGTCTTGCATCCCTCATTTACCTTGTAAATCTGTTAACAGTCATAGCTATTAAACAGGAAAAAGGGTTTGAGTTTAACTTCATGACAACATCAAGGTCATTAAAGAGACCAACTTGCACAGTTGAATAAGGGTGGAAAGGGAATTAGCCACAGCCTTGCTGGAACATCCATCTTGCCTTCTGACATAAATGATTTAAAGAAATCACAGAAAACTTAGGGCTGAAATATTCTCCATCTCTCTTGGCCTTGGAGCTTGAGCACCTTCAGTTACATTGTCTAATGTGGTATTACTCTTGAGAGCTTCTTGCAGTCTTCATTGCTGTGGTGCTCTTACCTGCTCCACCTGGTTGAGTTACAGCTTAGACAGTATGGTTGGACATCTACACAGGTAATGATACGGTTCAAGTATTGGTAATAAAGAACATGATAAGAACAAAAATACTATTTCCAATTAGAGTAGAATAATGTATTATACCTGTAGTAGATGTTAGATACGGAATAGGAACTTTGAAACAGAGAGATTTATGAGCTGTTATAATGCAAAATAACACATGGAAAAATTTCTGGTTGTGGATGCTACGTCACTGGTACTTACAGGTTTTTTCTGCAGTATGTCACATATAAAGTTATCTAGACTTACAAATCTAGCACTTTAAGAATATTATGACACTGAATTAAAGAACCTTTTAAACGATATTTGCATTAAAAGTGATCAATATAATTTCACTTTAGAGGAAAGCAAATATCGAGGACCTTTTACCACACCCTATGACAGCATGAGGAGACATCAGAGCAAGTCAACAAGAAATATATAACTACCTTCCCACAACTAAAGGTGTCACAGTAAGATGCAGACCTGTAAACTGCTAATTACAAGAAGAAACATGTTCTGACTTGGGATTCACATTTCACTATTAACAAATGGAGGACAGAGAGATTTTTGCCACAACAGTTTTCCTGTAGAGACACATAATATTCAGTATGGAATGTAAAACAGTATCAATTAATAGAAACTGACAAAGACTATTAACAAAAATTCTACTTTGTAACCTGTTATGGAGCAAATGTAATGAAGCCATTTGAACATTACAAGCAACTCATAGATTTATTAGCAGCAACCATGCACATGAAATACAGGAAAATTTAATTCATCAAAGTCAATTCAACAATTACATTGAAACAGAAAAAATAAAATTTAGCTCAAGTTCTTTGTCTGACAGAAAGCCAATCATAATTTTTCTAGTCAATGGAATTAATCTAGAGCAGCAGGTCTATTTAGAATGTGATCTATTAAATTTTAGGTGTGTACCCACAGAACTCCTACTTCTTCTCCTAATATTTTAGTAGTATACCTTCCAGCCATCTTCAGAGTGAGCCAACAGACTGACACCACAGCACTCAGTGCCCTTTTAAATCTGTGGAACACACTACTGCTCATGCGGCCAATAGATATGCAAGACACTGACTGGTAGCAAAGACATAGCATAAACTGAAACTGTGCTTGTGCAATTGATTTATGCTGCAAGACAGACGTAACAACAAAAATAATCAATTTTTTACAATATAATGTACTTGAATAGATCAAAAATCTCCTTACCAAGCAGCAGCAAAACAACACACGTAGACAAGATTTTACATATGCAAGCTTTTGGAGCCAATGGATTCTTCCTCTGGCAGAAGGGTTGAAAGGAAAGGAAGAGCGATGAAGGAAAAGGACTGGAGAGGTTTAAGATAAGGGGTACAGTTCACAAAAGTCACCCAGAATCCCAGGTCAGGGGAGGCTTAACGGACAGGATGAGACCTGGGGACCTGGATGACTTTCCCAAACTCTACCACTTTTCCTAAACCTCTCCAGTCCTTTTCCTTCACCCCTCTTCCTTCCCCTTCAAGCCTCCTGCCAAAGGAAGGAGCCACTGGTTCCAAAAGCTTGCATATGTAAAACCTTTTCTATATGTGTGCTGTCCTGCCACCGCTTGGTGAGTAGATGATATATCATTTTAGCTGCACTGTAGTGATGTCTCTCCGAGTTCATTAAAAAAAGTTCTGGATTCTGTGGTTTTCCCAAGCTGAAACCAATATCACAATTGCTTAACTCCTTCTGGAATTTACAGTTATATTTACTCACTCACTTTACAAATAGTACATTCAAAATTTGGCATCAAATTTCAGTCATCAGTTACCAGCATGGCTCCTCATGCAGCAACAGTCTACAAACAAGACGGCTGCAAAAGTTTGGTGTTTTGGCATGGTGACTTAAATATGTTCTGCCACAGATGCCAGAAATATGAAATGCTCAGGGTAGGTGAAGTGTTCGAGAATTTTTTAAATTCAACTTATTTGACCTGTAACTGTCTAGAACACACTTAGGAAAAGGAAGAAAGAATGAGGTAAAATAAACATTAATCTTTTAGAATTTCAATGAAGCATGTGCATGACAATTAAAACAATGCAAAAACTTTTAAACTAATCTGATTCTGAAATCTGACAACTTGATGTTCTGTAAGACTGAGGTTTACATGATCTCCTGCAAGTGTGGCCTCTGCTACATTGGACAGGAAACTCATATAGCCTATGAAAAATGCAAGCATGATATGGTTGGGAAATTTCTTGAAAATGCAGATCTCTATTCAACTCACACTCCTCCTTAACAGGAGTCCACCTTGACTCACTGTCATTAATCAGAGTGTGTTAGCTACTTTGCTGTGCAAGGTTGGGAGTTATATCCTCAAGAACATTATATTTGAACACATTTGGTGCTAAAGCTGAAACATCACATTCAATAACAGCCTTTTTTCCCTCAGTTGAATAACTAATTCATACTGTATTTATTGTTTCCTCTTCCCTATTACCTTTATTTTTGTAATGGCATAATGCTACCTGCTGTTTACTTGTCTTATCCACAGGTCTGTGCAGAAGTGAAATCTGGTATGGTTAATGCTATAGAAATATCAGGGTTTAATGTCCCCTGATGATGAGGTCATTGAAGCACAGGGTTGGATATAATGGTTAGGGGAAACCAGTTGGTCTTGTGCTTTCCAAAAGATCTATCCTAGTATTCACCTTAACTTAGAAAAATCACAAGAAACCTAAACCAGCATTGAGATTTGAATCCCAGTCCTCCCAAACACAAGCCCAGTGTACTGATCACTGTGTTCGGTTAATGTGGTTAATAATTTATCACTAATAAGCATATACAGGGTGCACAACAACTTAAGGGTTAAATTTCCAAATGTCAAAAGGTTCATAAACGAAGCACTTCCAAGATAAGGAGTTAATGATCAAACAAGAATATTTCATTTTTTATTGACATAAACAGCACAAGGTCACAGTAATTACTCAAAGTGATGACTGCCAGTCTCAACATAGGCTTTACAACATAATCCCCAGAGAATAGAATTTCTGTGTTCAAAATTCATTAGCTCTGTAACTTGCACAACAAGTGGCTTATTAACGAATCTTCTCCTACACAATCTAACACCATCTTTCCAAGTTGTATGGTGCAAACAACATTGTCAAGAAACTTCCAAAGTTTTCTGAGGTTGGAATACCCAGTGGCGCACAAGTTTCAGTCACACAGATAAATTCTTACAATTAGGATGATACATGTTGCAAAACATTTCTCTGCACATTTGCTTGCTTCCTGGGCACTACATTCTGCTGTGTTATACAGTAAATACATGTCTGTATGTTCTTGTAACAAGTATTGCTCCATCTTCAACACCCTATCATGATCTATACACAGTGCTTAATGACACTATGGATACATCATAAACAACTGTTTATTGGTTTCTAAGGCAGCAACACCTATGTTCACGCAGAAGGCAGTTAGCTGTGATTAAATATAAGCAGTTTACAAACACGTTCCTCATTCAAGACATAAATCCTCCTGCAATATTTATTTCTGACCATTGGTTTCTCATCACAGAACACTCAATTAAGCATCATCTACCACTTGCATAATTTTTACTCTTAAGATATGGGGTATACTGCTTGTAGTAAGCAAAGTTTCTTAACTTACCTACTGTAACACTTGGTTCACATACAAAATGCAAGACCTTCTCTTTGTCTCCACCTTTAAGAACAACTTTTATTACTTTTAGAAAGCCATCATTGCTTAATTTGGAGAGCAGCCGCATCAGTGATTTCTTATCAATTCTCACATTATAGCCTTCTCGGTCTTCTTCTTCACTGATCAGCTGTAATTTATCAAATTACAAATGTAGTATGTGTATCCTGATTAATTATTGTACAAGCATCTGATGGAGAAAACATTTTACCTTCATCAATTTTGTCAAATCTTCAATGACTTTCTGGGATTTAATACTTTCAATTATCAAATTAGCCCGTTTCAGCAGACGGTATGTTACACATGTAGTATCCTTCACTTGGTGAGCAAAATAACTCTTTAGATCTTCTAGATTTTCGTCAAATCCCCTATAAACACAGAAAAACAAAAATGCTGTCAGAGACGCAACAGCAAAAAACATTAACGTTCAAAATATAAAAGATCAGTATGGAATAGCAGAGACAAAAGGTGGACAAATTCATTCTTGACAAAACATGGACAGAAAGAATAGTGTCTCAGCACTTTTTTACGAGGGTTGACTGAAAAGTAATGCATCCACCTTCGTAACTCTTCAACAGTTGGCAGCATTGGTATGTGGCAGGTACTGGCTTATTTCGTAGCCTCCTCTCTACAGCTCAAGTTGGTAGGAAGCCTTAGCATTGAACGGTTGTGTTGTTACAGTGTAAAGTATGGAACCCTGCACAGACAGTCAGTCAATGCGATTTAAGCAACGTGCACTCATTGAATTCTTGACAGCAGAAGGTGTCATCCCAAAGGAGATTCATCAGAGAATGAAAGCAGTTTATGTTGATTGTGTTGATGTGAGTACTGTGCGTCACTGGGCAAGGAAGTTTAAAGATGTTTAGGCGGGACCATCTGACCTGCGTGACAAACAAAAAGTTGGATGTCTTGTGGAGTTGGACGTCCTGTGACAGAAACCGCAGAGTTTCACAAGCAAAATGTTGACATTGATTCAGGACGATCGTCGTATCACTCAGAGAGGAACTGCAATCACAATTGGCATTTCACAAGAATGTGTGGGGTCACATTATTGCTTTGCTTGGATATCGGAAGATCTGTGCATGAAAGGTATCCCGGATGTTGACTGCTGAAATGAAAGCACACAGACTTGAAATTTCCCAGGAACTCCTCTCACATTACGAGAATGAAGGTGAGGCCTTTCTTCATTCAAATGTGACAGGAGATGAAATGTGGGTAAACCATTATGACAGAACTGTGAGACTGTGGCTGTGGGAACAGAATGTCAACTTCTTCTGTGACGGCTTCAGAAACCTTGTTCATCATTGGCAGAAATGTATCCAACTGGCTGGTGATTATGTGGAAAAGTGAATATTGATAATTAAAGATCACATTCTAAGGATTATTTCTGCATTTGATTTATTAAAATATTTCCATCCAAACCCAATTAACGAAGGTGGAGGCTCAAATGGCTCTGAGCACTATGGGACTTAACATCTGTGGTCATCAGTCCCATAGAACTTAAGAACTACTTAAACCTAACTAACCTAAGGACATCACACACATCCATGCCCGAGGCAGCATTCAAACCTGCGACCGTAGCGGCCATGCAGTTCCAGACTGAAGCGCCTAGAACCACATGGCCATACCGGCCAACCGAAGGTGGAGGCATTACTTTTCATTCAACCCTCGTAAATTTAGTGTCATACTGATGAAGTATTTCCTTACTGTACATACCTTGGTAAATGTCTGACTGCAGTGGACTCTGTGATCTCAGTGACAATGCCATTGTCAGATACTGTTTTCCTGGTCACTACTGTATTATCTTCCTTACTCGGCGTTAGTTCTGAAGTCAGGAATGAGACTGAACTTTCAGATGGGAATGTTTGTCCTGTACACAGTGGACTTCCCGGTGCAGGACTTGAAGTGGAGGTATGTGGTAATGTACAACCTGAAATCAAATTCTGTGTTTCTTCTGTACAATCAAGCTTCTCAGAAGAAACAGTTCCTTCTTGAGAAGTTGGCAATGATGATAGCTGTAATTCTAAGGATGTGTTCTGTTCTGTACAGTTTACAGATGAATTGCTATTTACAGAATGGCATGAAATCTCCTGAGTTGTTTGTGGTGTGTCAGAAGATGCCATATCTGAACTTTCTTTTGAAAATGAAGATGGTGCCTGAACAGGAGATTCCAGAGATGAAGGTATTCCAAAATTAGGTACAGGCACTTCATTTTTTTTGGCAACTGAAATTTGTATGTTTCTATCAGTATCCTTTACGGGCTCCTGCTTAACACGGGATTTCTTTTGTCTCTTGGATTGAGGAGTAACTTCAAATGTTTTACACTTTCTCTTTCTCATACTCTCAAAGTTACGGACTGTTTCAGCATTTGACTTGTCTCCACCTTCACTTGTGAGTGCCAGCATTCTCTCTTTCTCTCTATTGAACTGCAAGTTCATTTCACACTGTCGCTCAAATATTTTTGCCATAAACCTATGAGAAAAAAGCATGTTATCAGGTAATATTAGAAAATAATTTAGATCTATCCTGGTTAATCACCAGTAAAACAACAATAAGTGAAGTATATTACATTTCTACTGTATACAGGCTGTTTACAAATTAGTTAAACAAAAGTAACCTTTAATTGTGAAAAAGATAAATAACTTACAGAAATGTTTGATATGACACTAAATGCAGTATACCTTCAAGTTTTATTTACAAATGTTCAATGTGACTACTTTTTGTAAGACTGCTGAACATGTTCAGTTGCTGTGTAACAGACTGCTGGCTGACCCTGACCTGGCGGCCTATGTGATACACAACCAGTTTCGGTGAAATGATTGTACCAATCAATGAAAGCTTGTCTTTGAGGTGGTAACTTGTGGTACTTAACCCTGAATTGCCTCTGAACTGTAGCAGCAGATTTGGATTCATGAAACCATAAATAACACTGCACACACTATGCATCTTTACATGACACCATGACGGCTGCTAGAATAACTCATTTGCACATGCCACCTACTGGAAACATCAGTAACTAATAGCTTTAAGTGGGAGTAAAACTTGAAGATATAATGCATTCAGTACAGTATCAAACATTTCTGTAACTTATTTACCCTTCCCATAGTTAAAGATTGCTTTTGCGTAGCTAATTTATAAACATTGTGTATAGTAACTAGCAAACCCAACAATGCTTCACAACTGCTGAATATTTATGAGAAACAGATGTGCATTCTAAATTGCTTCCTCTATTTTCTACCCACCTCCCCCCTTCACTGTCCAGCATTTCCTGCCCCTCCCCTCCCTCTCTCTCTGCATCACCTCTTCCCCCCTCTCTGTCCATTCTCTCCTCTTCCCCTCTCTGCATCCATTCCCTCCGCCCTCTCTGTCAATGTCCTCCCTCGCCTCTCTGTCCTCTTACCATTCCCTCTGCCCTTGTGCCTTGTTTCTTATTATTGCAAATGAAAGCTTTATGAAAACTGAACAGACTTAAAATGAATGGGTAAACTGAATGGGACCATTGATACAAAGGGCATGAGAGAGACCTCTCCCAGCTGCAAGATCTGTGAGGGCAATAGTTTCAATGTCAGTACTTCACACACATTTAATGGGTAGCATTACAAAATATTGGATGATTCTGATTCCATAGTAAAATTATAATCATAACCTGATAAGTTGTAAATACACGTTTCCTGAAAACTGACAGCAAAGAAAGAAACAAAATGACACTTTGCTGTGTATACAATTTTTGAATGAAATTAAATGTAAGGAGAAAGAATATATACATGAGAAACTATTTGTCTAAAGGTTTACACATGTCTTCCTATCTAGCTGAAACTGACTGCAGGAAAGATAACGAAACTTCATATTTTCACAGTACAGCATTTTCTTTCTAACAGTCAGTTTTAACAGAAAATGTGTACACTGTCATCTAACAAAATATATAGGCTATGTCCGCTTGAATATTTACTAGTGTATTACATAAAAATTTGAAGTAAACCTGTCCACAACTTTGAATTTTTGCTAACAATGTTTCCCATTTCTGTGTTAAATATATATTTATATGTTAAGTTCATTAAAAAATATAAAGCCTATGTCCATCCAAATATTTTTTAGAGTCTCATGTAAAAATTTGATGTAAACCAGTCAAGCACTTTTTGACACTTTTGGTAGCAACGTTTTTCCTGTATATATTTCCTATACATTTCTACATTATATTTATTAAAATATGCTGCCTATGTCCATCTGAATGTTCATCAGAGTATCGTGTAAAAATTTAAAGTAAATTTTTGAGATTTTTGGTAACAATTACAGATGATTTGTCTTTATATAAATAGTACAGATATAGATTATCACTATTAGTCCAATGATATCTGTCAGTCGTTTGGCAGTACTGACAGGCCACAATACTGAGTTAATTACAATGAACCAATGTACATTTAAAAACAATTTAGCTTGGGGTTGCAGGGGTCAGTCTCAGACTATAAATTGAAAAGTCCAAGATTCAATCTCCACTTGATCTGCATACATCTTTCTGCCGGGAAATATAATTAACAATACATTCATTATGGCCTCATATATGTAGAATGATCAGATTATACTATAGATGAGATTTTACACTGAACTAAAAAACCCCAACAGCTCACTGTGTGACTCAGGTCAGAGAAAGGAAAGGGTATACCACATTCAAAATGACTACACCTAGCGCCGCAGTGTAGATTTCGAACAAACCTTTGGGCAAAGAACAGCTTTACTTTTAGCAAAAAAGAAAATTTCCTATTCAGACTGGTTCCCACTTCATGAAATCAGTGACAATACTTACGATACGAGGCCTCTGGTTTGGAGCCGAGAGGAGGGTCTCAACCAAAGGCTTTGTCGACTCTGTGATGGTCTCCGCTGCACACTTCTAGACCTGCATTAAAGTATGGGGATTTGTAGGATTCCTCTTGATATGTTAAGGGTTCACTACACAAAGAAAACAGCCACTCCAGTACCACAGTAGTTGTGGAGTGCACATGAGGGTTTTTTAGCCTAGGCAGTAGTCCAAGGTTCTCTGATGAACACTCGCCAGGCAATATGTAGCAAGGAAAGTCAAATGGCATTCAGAATAAAAACACATTTACTGCCATAATATTATCAGTGAACTGTTGAAGTATTCGTAATAAAGTTCCCAAATTATTCTTGGGACCGAGACCTGGCTGAAACCAAAAGTGGAAAGCTATGAGATATTTAGCAAGTTGTGGAACGTTTATTGGAAAGGCGGATTAGAGGCCATAGGAGTGGGAGTTTTCACTGCAATTGACAAAAATAGTTTCTCTAGCAAGGTCGAAGTAGAGTGTGACATTGAAGTTATTTGGCTGCTTATAACAGTGAAACCAAGTTAACTGTTGGATATTTTTACCGGCCACCCAATTCATACAGTCATGCAAAATACTTTTGAACATGTTTTCTGAAAATTGTCTTGAGCAGGTAACTCAGCAGCCCACACGCTATGGAAATATCTTTGAGCTTGCAGCAACAAACAAGCCAGACATTATCGACAATGTCAGTATAGAAATGGGGATTAGCAATCATGATGTCATTGTAGCAACTATGACTACAAAAGTTAATAAATCAGTCAAGGAGACTACGAGAATTTTTCTGCTAGATAGAGTAGACTAGCAGTTATTAGCATCTCACTTAGATAGTTCACTGGCATCACTTAGTTCCAGTAAGATAGATGTAGAGGAATTAGGGCAGAGTTTAAGCAGACTGTAAATCGTGGTCTGAGGAGTTATGTGCCAAGTACGTGGATAAAGGGTGGAAAAGAACCACCATGGTTTAACAACAAAATTTACTGAAAAAGCAGAGACTGTTGTACTCTCAGTTCAAAAGGGAACGCACAAATGATGAAAAGTGAAGTTTAGTAGAGATTCTTGTGCCTGTGGAAACACCTACACGCAATGCATACAACACTGTCATGCCTTGACAAAAGATCTGGCAGAGAATCCCGGGAAATTCTGGTCTTATGTAAAATCACTAAGTGGATCTAAGGCTTCCACTCAGTACCTTGTGGACCAGTCTGGTGTGGCTGTTGCAGACAGCAAAACAAAAGCCGAAGCTTTAAGTTTCATGTTTAAGAAATTGCTCACACAGGAAAATCGTACAAACGTATTGTCATCTGACCATCAGACAGACCCCATATGGACAACACAGTAAATAAGCATCAATGGCATAGAGAAACAACTGAAAGATTTGAAGGTAAATAAGTCACCAGGTCTGGGTGGAATCCCAGTTTGATTTTACAAAGAATACTTACAGCATTGGCCCCCTTACCTAGCTTGCATTTATCGTGGATCTCTCACCCAGCACAAAGTCACAAGTGAATGGAAAAAGTGCATGTGACTACAGTATATACGAAGTGTAAAAAAAATGGACCTGCAAAATTACAGATCAATATCCTTAACTTGCTGCAGAATCCTTGAACCTATTCTCAGTTTGAATATAATAAACTTTCTCTAGACTGAGAAGCTTATGTCCACAAAACAGCATGGTTTTAGAAAGCATTGCTTGTGCGAAACACAGCTTGCCCTTCTCCCACATGATATATATTGTGAACTATGGATGAAGGGCAACAGGCAGATTGCATATTTCTGGAAAGCATTTGACATAGTGCCCCATTGCAGGCTGTTACCATATGTACAAGCATATTAAATAAGTTCATAAAGTTCACAGCTATATAAATAACAGAACCCAGTATGTTGTCCTTGGCGGTGAGTGTTCATCAGAGACAAGTGCATTGTCAGGAGTGCCCCAGGGAAGTGTGATAGGACGACTGTTGTTCTCTACGTACATAAATGATTTGGCAGACAGGGTGGGCAGAAATCTGCGATTGTTTGCTGATGATGACATGGTGTATGGTAAGGCATCGAAGTTGAGAGATGATGATGTTTGGTTTGTGGATTGCTCAACTGCGTGGTCATCAGTGCCTGTACAAAGTCCAAATGTTTTACACAGTCCAATTTTTACACAGTACAATCTAACCACTGTCACAAATGATGATGATGAAATGATGAGGACAACATAAACACCTAGACCCCGGGCAGAGAAAATCTCCAACCCGGACGGGAATCAATCCCAGGACCCCGTGATACAGAGGCAGCAATGCTAGCCACTAGACCACGAACTGCAGACATCGAAGTTGAATGACTGTAGTAAGATACAAGATGACTGACACAATATTTCCAGTTGGTATGATGAACTGCAGCTAGCCCTGAATGTGAAAAAATGTAAGTTAATATGGATGAGTAGGGTAAAGATCGGATATAGTATTATTAGAGCCCTGCTTGACACCATCAAGTCATTTAAATATCTGGGTGTAATGTTGCAAAGCAATAGGAGATGGAACAAGCATGTGAGAACTGTTGTAGGGAAGGTGAATGGTCAACTTTGCTTTACTGGGAGAATTTTAGGAAAGAGTGTTCACTTGTAAAGGAAGCCATATGCAGGATACTGGTGTGACCTATTCTTGAGTTCTGCTCGAGTATTTGGGAACTGTATCAGGTTGTATTGAAGGAAGACATTGAAGCAATTCCAAGGCGAGCTGCTAGATTTGTTACTGATAGGTTTGAACAACATGTAAGTGTTACGGATATGCTTCAGGAACTCAAATGGGAATCCCTGGAGGGAAACACTATTGAGAAAATTTAGAGAAGCTGCATTTGAAGCTGAGTGTTGAACTATTCTACTGCTGCCAACATACACTGGGTGTAAGGACCACATAAGATAAGATACGAAAATTTGGGGCTCATATGGAGGCATATAGACAGTCATTTTCCCCTTGCTCCATTTGTGCTTGGGACAGGAAAGGAAATGACTAGTAGTGGTGCAGGGTACTCTCCGTCACGTGTCATACGGTGGCTTGCGGAGTATCTATGTAGATGTACTTGTAGATGGATGCCACCAATTAACTGACAAGCAACATTAAGTAACTTCTATATTTTTGCCTCTTTTTTATGTTGTAGGCTGAGTAGTAAGATGAAATAATATTTCTTTTTCATAGTCACAAATGCATCTTACGGCTTACTCAACAAATAATTCCCATTTGGTTTAGTACATTTTATTTGCATTGTATTCAAATATTTGAAGTATGTTTACACACATACATTCATGCTTGAAATATGAAGTAATACACCAGTAGAGAGAAGCAGCTACTACAAATCCTTCAATACACTGCACTAATTACTAATAGTATCTGTGACAAGAGAAAAATATCTGCCTTACAAACCATTAAAATAGGACAACTACAGTAGATATAACAAATATATACATTTTAAAAAACTATTTTATTTTCATAGCTTAAAATTTTCTTTGTATGTCCTTTGTCAGTAGAAATGGAAATAATGAACAATGAAACACTATGACAGAGCAAAGGAAAAGTCACTCCAAAACCTGAGGCACTGGACACTCATAATGCATGTACAGTAACTGTTTGTAACAACTGAGTAAAGGCCACTATTCATAGTAATCAGCAGTAACATATTACAACTAAATACAAAAAAAATCGCAGGTTGCAGAAGGAGAAGCCTCTTTCCTGCACTCGTGTACATGTAAGGCTTTTTAACAAGCACCAGTACTGTCGGATTGAACAAGAGCAACACTCTGGAGTGGGGCAGGGAAAGTGGAGGAATAGTAGGGTATGGGCTGGGGGAAAGAAGAGCCCCCTCTGGCAGAGCATGCACGGACTAGAAGGTAGCAGGACAAGTTGGCCAACAGATGCAGTGTTGGGAGGCTGTGGGGCAGGGAGGTGGGAAAGGAGGGGGAGGGTGGTGGAGGACAGGAGCAAAGAGGACAAAAACTGATGGGTGTCTTGACATCGAGTGGTGCACAATGAGGCTGAGGAGACGTGAAATAGGAGGAGATAATAGGACAGGGGGATTGGAAACTGTTGGGTGGAGGCAGTGGGGACAGCAGGTTATTGAAGGTTGAAGCCAGGATAATTTCACGAGTGGAGAGTGTGTTGTAAGAGTAACTCCCATCTGTGCAATCCAGAAAAGCTGGTGATGCTGGGAAGGATCTAGATGGATCTGGTTGTAAATCAGCCATTAAAATCAAGCATGTTATGCTCAGCTGCATGTTGTGCCACATGGTGGTTCACTTTGCTCTTGGCCACAGTTTGGCGGTGGCCATTTATCCTGGTGGACAGCTGGTTGGTAGTCATACCAATATAAAAAGCTGTGCAATGATTGCAGCAGAGCTGGTATGTAGCATGGCTGCTTTCACAGGTGACCCCATTCTGACACAGCACATAAGCTTGTGACAGGACTGGAGTAGGAAGTGCTGGGTGAGTCAACTGAGTTGGTCTCACACCTGGGCCTTTCACAGGGATGACACCTGAGGAGAGGAGCTGGGACTGGGAGTTGTGTAGGCATGGACTAGGATTCTGTGTAGGTTTGGTGGAAGATAAGAACACCACTTTGGGATGGGTGGGAAGGATCTTTGATATGGCATGATGATAGATAATCAAAGCCCTGACAAAGGACGTAGTTCAGTTGTTCCAGTCCAGGGTGGTACTACATGATGAGAGAGGCAATCCTTTGTAGCTGGTTCATGTGTGTCGTGGGACAATTGAGAGTGCGAGGCAATATGGTATGGGAAATCTGTTTGCAGACTAGGTCTGCGGGGGATAGCGCTTGTCTGCGAAGTCCTTGTGCGACCACCAGCACACTGGGCAAGGGAGTTCTTTTCACTGCAGATACACTGTCACTGGGTGGCAACACTGTATGGGAGGGATTTGAGATTTTTTGATGTGGATGGAATGGTAGCTATCAAAATGCAGGTACTGTTGGTGGTTGGTGGATTTAATGTGGACAGAGGTGTGGATAGAAATATCAGAGAAGAGGAGGAGGTCAATGTCCAGGAAGATGGAACACAGAATTGAGGATGACAAGGTGAAGCGAGTTGGGGAGAAGGTGTTGAGGTTATGAAGGAATAAGGACAGGGTGTCTTGGCCCTCAGTCTGGATCAAGAAGATATTATCATCCCAGAACCACCTTTGCTCCCTTTGCAAGATACTGCTACTATGCAATCCCTACTATAGACATCACATCTCTCAAATTGAATCCTTTGCTCTCCAGCAACTTCAAGAGCATTCCAGCCACCAGTGCCATAACGTATACAACCTGCAGACATCCTATACGCACCTTGGGGCACCACTATCTAACTCCTAGCTTATTCAGTGTGCCTCCTTGTTACCCACTCATAGCACTCGGACAATGCCTGCCTAACCTTTTCAACTTGCCACACCCCCAAAGCATGCTACCAAAACTCCACTAAATCCAGAGCTGAAACAATTCTGGAACACTGTTGTTAACTTTTCCACCAAATTCCTCGTACCCATAGAAGTTTCAGTCCTATCCAAAGGCTCCACCATCACCCTACACCCAAATTTAACCATGCTGGACTTTTCAAAGACCTACTCTCTTTATCCCAATCCTTGCCATGGAAACACTTCTCAGCCACTAATCTCTCTAATCAAGGCCAACCTAGTCCCAGCAATGAACCCTGCCTCTCGTAGTTCATACAACCTTCCAAACATGAAGAAGTTATGAATTGAACTCAGGACACTGGCACAGAGACTGGTGGCAGAAACTTTATGGTACTACCTGTCTCCCCTTGCCAGCTACTTACTGGCAGTGAAAATTTCATTCACCCCCGAGATTCGAACCAGTTTACCTCTGGTTCGAATGCCACTGCACAGGCATGCGTAAGCAGTCTCACCCATGGAGGTGGGTGCCTCACAAGCCATAATAGTGCAAAGGACCTAGATGTGAGGGCTGTCCACCCCCCCCCCCCCCCACTCTACGCTCTACGTACTCCAATTCTGTCATAGGCATCTCCTACCTCATCAAAGGCTGGGCCACCTGTGAAAGCAGATGTGAGATGTAGCAGCTTAGTTGCTGCCACTGTGCCACTTTCTACATGGACATAACAACTAGGAAGTTGTCTGTCCACACGAATGGCCACCACCAAATGGTGGCCAACACGCAGCTGGACAACCCAATTCCTCAATATGCCACCCAATATGATGTGTTTCACTTTGATGGCCACTTTACAGATTGTGGCATCTGGATACTTCCTACCAACTCCAGATTTTCTGAATTGCACAGATGTAAACTCTCCCTACAACATGTCCTTTGTTTTCAGAGCTCCCCTGGCCTAAATATTTGCTACACCCTTCCTCACATCTACCTATCCCCTTCTTTACTCTGCTGCCAGTCCTACAAATGTTGTTTCCCTGCCAACAAATCTACAAGTGCTTTCCCCTTCTCTACTTCTCAGCTCTTCAGTTCCCCCTCCTCCTCCTCACACCCCACCCCAGCACAGTCTCCAAACATTGCACCTAACAGCCTTATCCTGACCTCACCAAGTCCCTGCATGCTCTCCCAGGCAGCACTAGCTGCTTCTCTCACCCATACCTTGCTATCCCTCTACCTCCTGGCTCACGCCTCCTCCCTATCCCCGTCATCCTCGTCTATACGGCGAGTAGCAATCTGTCCTTTCCACATTGTTGTCATAAAAAAAAAAAAAAATAAATAAATAAATAAATAAATAAACCACTCGTCCTGAACAGGACAGGAAGGCCCAACAGTACCAACTGGCTGCTGTATCATCCTCAGCCCATGGGTATCACTGGATGTGGATATGGAGGGGCATATGGTCATCACACCACTCTCCCTGCCATATGTCAGTTTCTGAAACCGGAGCCGATACCTCTCAATCAAGCAGCTCCTCAGTTTGTCTCACAAGGACTTAGTGCACCCCACTTGCCAACAGTGCTCGGCAGACTGGATGGTCACCCATCCAAGTGCTTGCCCAGCCCGACAGTGCTTAACTTCAGTGATCTGATGGGAACCGGTGTTACCAATGCGGCAAGGCCGTTGGCTTGTTGTCATTTCATGTATTTTAATTTTTCAGTTCCTCTTTTTCCTCATTTTGTCATTTTCTGCCTTTTTTTTTCAATTTGAACATTGTTGAGATTCCTTCTCAAGTGTGAATTATCAGTGTTGTTGGATGTCAGCTGTTTGTTGTCATTTTTTTTATACTTTCCCACAACTGGCTTCTCTCTTGATCTTGGATTTACCTTGGTTAATCACAGCCATTGCATCAAAAGCTGATTGAAGATGGCTGATAATTGTAGAGAAGCAACAGAAATAAATCGGCTGTATGCAAAACCTGTTATTCATTTACACTAGACTCAGGTGTAAATAAATTCTGAAGCATGTTATGACAGAAGTAAACAATTGAAAGCAAATAACAGATCCGGATTATGATTATACACTGATAATAATAAAAAGAGCTCCACCCATAAGGACATGTCAGATAGTGATCACTGTTGGCAGGCAGGTAGATAGTACCACACGTACAGACAGATTACATTTTCAACTTTGAAGGACCAATATTTTTTGCACTACACGGTCACAAAATGTACATGCTAGTATGGCAGTGGGCCCCTCATGATTGTAAATAAAAGCGGCCAGGCATCACAGCATCATGTTGAGCAGGCCTCAGATGTAGTCCTGTGATACCCCACCCCTGCCACTTGCAACTGAGTGTGCAGTTCCTGCAGGTGGAAGTGGAGCACTGGCAACATTTTCCATACCATGTCACATTCTCGATCAGGGAGAGATTGGGTGACACAGCTGATGATAGCACAGAAAACATAGCTGCAAGGCTTGTTTAGGAGGTGGCAGTGGTATAAGGACAGGCACCGTCCTGTTGAAATAGGGCATGGGCCTTGGCATTTATGAACAGCAGGGCCACCGGTTACAAGACCACCTCCACGTGCTTTGCAGCTGTCATGGGACTCCTTGGGGACACCAATGGTAATGGGCACCATAGGAGATCAATCACCACACCATCACCTCTGGCTCGTGGGGTAGGTGATGGGAGACCACAAATCACTCTTTGTGCCACTCTCCACTGCATCTACAAACATGGACCTGGTAGTCATTGACTCCAAGTCAGAAGTGGGACTCATCATTGAAAATGACCTACTGCCAGTCTGCAGTGCCCCATGTCCATCGTTGTCGACCTCGATGAGTTGGGCACAATGCTGCAGGCATGTGAGCGGTGGTCATAGTGTCGGTTGGCATGTGGTGATCCCTGTGACTTGCAAAGGCCTGCCAATGGTACTTGCACTCATGTGATGTAACATAGAAAGCAGATCAGTTCACTGAATGGCCCCTATCTTTGCCCTTTGATGTGTTTGTGTGTGGAGGCCGATCTGATGGTCCTCCATCCTTGTGGTGTGTGTCAAACATACAGATCCTAAATGTGATGCTTACAGGCCTTCCTGCATCTATTGCTCCCAACAATTGGCAATGGGGGTGTCCGTATGACCAGTGTGGCACACACTATGATGATAGCACAAGTAGCCTCCCACAGCCACACAAAGCAGCCCCTCTCAAACTCACTTAGCTGGGCTACCCACTGTTGAATGTGTCGCCTGGTCATATAGTACTTTCAGATGGTGCTCTAGTGTCACTACCCACTGTCATGCTGACCATCGTGGCCGTCTAAAGCCTTCTTATATCAACTGATAGGCACAATGTCATGGCCTTACCCATGCTCCCCAAGTGTGCAGCCAGTTGTGCAAAAGTTTGCACTTAGCTGACTGGGTCTTTCTTTGTGACAATGAGTGTACATTCACATCATACAATAGTTACTCTGTTACACTAGCCATCCAAAAGATGGATGGATGGAAAGGGCGATATGGGGCTCTTGCTGCTGCCCCCCCCCCCCCCCAACCCCTCCTCCACCACCCGCCCGGCCCACCCATGGTCCCTTCCCCTTTCCCCCTTCCCCCACACCCTGTACTCTTAGTTTACTGCTTTCATTCCTAACTTAGAAATCATTTTGTTGGATACTGTGGTGCCCCGAGAATTTTGACGCAAATTCTAGAGACCCTCCGCTTTCTACCATCTCGAACACCCTATATTTTACGCATGAGTGTGAAAAATGGGAGTGTGTCTACCTTGCGCCAATTTTCTGTGTGTGCAGGGCGGACGTGTGTCAAGAGAATGCCACAAGGTGGACGGTTGATCGATGTGGGCAAGTGGTTGCTGCACTCACTACAGGACTTACATGCCCAGCACTAGGAGCAAGCGCGCCTTACATCGTGATGGTGCTACGTCAGTCATTATTGTGAATAGTTGAATTATGTAAAAGAATAAAAAGACACTTTTGACTTACTTACTTACTTACTTACTTACTTACTGACTCTCTAGAGTTGCGGAGGGTGGAGTTGCGAGAACCTTGAGAGATTTATGGAACTGTATTTATTGTAAAAGTAATTAATAGTTTCTGATGGACCATGAATCATTTATGAGAAAACTGTTATGTGCTGTTCTGTTTGTGGAAGTGAAATATAGTAGGGTTGATTTAAAAGTATCCTGGGTGCACACAAACATTTTAAGAGTAGAGAAAATTCCTCCAAATAGAATCCTATCTTCGGAGAAGAAGTTGGGCAGATTGTCGCAGCCAACTATCCTGAGAAGAAGATTGACAAAGCACCTCCAAGTAAGTCCAATGATGAAGGGGACATGAAATGTCTTCCACACCAGCACCACACTGCTTCCTCTAGTTGCAGGAAACCGCCAGAATATGGCGACCGACGTGATCAGGACTCGAAAAGGAGGAATTTTTGAAGTAAATTGAGATAAGAAGATATTGAAAGTTGCCATAGCAACCAGTAGTAACAAGACTGAGAAACCGTTCCGAGCAATTGTGTGGTGTCTAATAAACCAAAGGAAGAAAATTGCGAATGCAACACAATATAAAACAGCAAAAAGTAATGATGTCAAGAGAATAGTTCAGTGGGGAAGTAAGCAATCGTCACACATACGTCGACCCACCTGACACCAATGCAGTATCCTGCCAACGAAACCGAAATCAGCCGCCACCGCTGACTGCAACTGCTGTTCACCGTTGCTGACTTCGCATCCGCTCGCCAATGCCGACACTGCAACCAACGTTCTTCGCTGCCGGTGCCCATGCTGTTAACTGGTGCCGATTCTACACCTGGTCACCGACGCAGCCTAGACCTCTATGATGTGTGAGCGAAAACTAATAACTGTTTGGTAAAGTTGAAAGAACTGCAGGACAATAAACTATGGGTGTATTTATTGTACACAATATTGTATTTTAGGTTAGATGATCACTAAGTCGAAGAAAAATAGAGAGGTGGATAATATTCAGGAAGTTGGGGAAACTTCAGAGCCAGCCATGGCAATGACTGTAACAAAGGAAATGCCAGGCTGGACTGAGGTAGCAAATTTAATTAAAGCACTAAGCCTTAAATTAGATAACCACAGACAAGAACAAAGAGCAGATTCAGCTTCTTTAAGACAAGAACTATATGCACAAAATGCTTCATTGAGAGAACTGAGTACAACTTCAAGTGAAAAAATAGATGGCCGGGATGCAGCTTCAACTGCTCAAATTATCTCTTTGAGAAATGAAATAAGTACAACTTCAAGTGAAAAACTGGGAGCACAGGGTGAAGCTTTAAATTCTAAGTTTGATGTATTAAATGATAAAATGGAAAATTTACAAGTAGATTTACAGAATGAATTAAGTAATTCTTTAACTGTCCAAATGAATCAAATGTTTACGGATTTTAGCCAAAAGCAGGATGATCAATTTTAGAAGTTGACCCAGAAATTAGAATTTGATATTGAAGATAAGTGTACCAATAGGGAGTCTGAATTTAATGAAAAATTAGGGTCACTTCAGAGTGTGTGTAATGCAGTGAAACAAAGACTACATACCTTAAACGATAGCGTAGAAAGACAGAATAAGCTGATCCCTATCGCCCAATCGCAAATTGCAGGTGTCAACACTTGAATCGATGATGTGGAGAGAAATTTTAAAGAAAAGCTAGCAACCTCAGACAACATAGATACAAGCGATCTGTAGGAACAGGTAGAGGAAATAATCAACCAAAAAGTTGCCAAGAAGGTAAACCCAGACAACGTTCCATCACATTTAGCTTCAGAACTTAATGATACTAAGAGAGGCATGGACGATTTGTGGAAAGAGTTTAAATTTATACAGGATAAGAAAGAGAAAAGGGTGGCTTCTCCGAATGTAGTGTTGACTAGGGAGGTGGTGACATATTTACAATGGGGAGCACATTCTGGACTTTCCAGACAATTTCCCAAATTTAAACCATATGGAGACGTACACTCAACTCATTTCTTGAAACGATTTAATCAAGTCTTGCCGAAGAATTGGGAAGACGCAAGAAAAGATAGAATTTGCTGTAGGTTACCTTCTAGGAGAGCCCTCAGAGTGGGGCACAGTGAATATAGAGAATTTCTCATCTTGGGCAGACTTTCAGAAAAGGTTTAAGGAGAAGTATTGGTCAACAAGTGCCCAAGAAAAGTTAATATCTGATTTGTGGGACCCAAAGTATTATAACAATACAGGGGGTACGATGAGAAAATATTTGGACTGGAATTTAACAAGGGCAAAATATTTAGATGAACCCATAGAGGGAGAGGGATTGGTAAGAATTTTGATAAGGCGATTACCCACTTATGCTAGGAAAGACATATTATGTAGCGGGTGGAAGACAGTAGACGAATTATTATCTTTTGTAGATGAACTTGATGCAATAAATAAAGACTGAAATGAGAACATGCATCAAAATGAGAATCAGAACTACAGAAGGAATAATAATAATAATAATAATAATAATAATAGCAATTTTAAAAGACTTGAAACTAATTTGGCTAGAGTAAGTACACTGGTATAGTTGGAATAGTGGTAATGATAATTATCAAAAAAGACATCCACTTTCGAATATAGGCCCAGTAACTACACAAGAATTTGTACCTAGTAATGATAGAGATCAAAATGGAAATGTAATACCTCGATTCGGTAACCAGCCAGTAATGAGGAAAACGTTGTGCTCTCTGGATCCAGGGCCAGGGCCCAGGTTGTGGAAATACATTAGAAGGCCTACCTCATAATAAATATGCTTACTTTACACATAAAGTACCAACAAAAGAATGATTACTACTTGAGGAACCTGGCGTAGTTACAATTAATCTACAACCGATTATAGTTGGAAAAGCAGAAGATTTTGAAGTCAATATATTTATTGATTCTGGTAGTGAAGTGTCACTTATTTCTAGTGGATTCTTTAATATATTAAGAACTAAACATAACTTACCACTATTACCAGTAACAGGAGTATACATAGTAGGTATTATGGGAACAAAGAGCAGACATGAGACTCAGGTAAACTGCAACATTGGGAATGTCCCATTTTGTCAGTCACTTTTAGTGGTGGATAACAATAGGGAGGTATTATTTGACCTAGATCGGCTGTCAGAATGTAGCATCATATTGAATTTTGAAGAGAGTTGTCTTTATTTTGGATTAAGTGAGGATAAATATTGTGTTAAGTTTATAACAGACAGTTATATTGATAAACCAGCGTTTACGATTGACAGTGACAGCGCAATTGTCACCAGAGATGGAAAACGCAGGTCATGCATCACATCGAGCTGACATAAAAAATAAAGTGAATGAATCCCCAATATTAACCAATGACCAAAAATGAGATTTAACCATTAGAATATGAAATGGTATTTTCTGATAGTCCTGGTAGTATTAGTGACTATGTATGTAAATTTAAGATCAAAGATGATACTCAATTTTTCTGTAAGCCATAGCCGATACCAGTAAGCTTAAGGGTAGCGGTTAAGGAGGAGATCAGTAAAATGATAGGCAATAAAATAATAGAACGCAGTACGAGTGTTGTAAATAATCCTTTGGTAGTAATGAAAAAGGCTACAGGAGGTGTGCAGCTAGTACTGGACGCGTGCACCCTAAATAAACATATAGAAACTGAAAGAGATGAACCTATTAACATCGATGAGTTACTATCTAAATTTGAGAAAGCACAGTATTTTAGCTCGATGGACCTGACTGCTGGGTATTGGCAAATCCTGTTACATCCACATTCAAGGAAATATACAGCATTTCTGGGTATTGGCAGATCCTGTTACATCCACATTCAAGGAAATATACAGCATTTCTATTTGATGGGAAATCCTATTATTTTAATGTATTACCATTTGAACTAAATATCTCGGTATCAGTATTCATACATGCTTTAGACAAAGCATTAAGAAGAGCATTATTAAAGGATTTAATCATATATGTAGATGATATACTGATAATATCACCCACCTGGGACATGCATTGCCTGACCTTGAGGAAAACCCTAAAAAGATTTAAGGAAAGAGGTATTACAATAAAATTGTCTAAATCACACTTTGCAAGGCAAGAGCTAAAATTTTTGGGACACATCATAGGTGTACAAGGAATTAAGCCTGATCCAGAACGTATAGAGGCTATGAAGGAGTGTCCACCACCTAGAAACATAAGACAATTGAAGGGATTTCTTGGAATGGAGGGTATTACAGATGCTATATACAAAGTCAAGAGTAAAACGACCCTCGACTTTTGCGCTTTTTATGGAAGGGAAAACTACGGAGTTGGGACCAAGAGGTACATAATGCATTTGAAAGTGTAAAGCGGGCACTATCAGAACCACTGATGCTGCACCATCCAGTGATGGGTCAACCATTTTAGATTTCAACTGATGTATCAGACTATGGTATAGTCGCAGAACTTTTCCAAGGCGCATGAGGTTTACAAAGTACAGACCATAGGTCAATAGCTTTTGCTAGCCAGAGTCTCAACAAACATGAATTGAATTATACAGCCACAGAAAAACGAATTATTGGCTATAGTATGGAGTATACAAAAATTCCAAACACTGATATGGAGGTCCAAATTATATCTCTATACAGATCACCAGGCTCTGTCATTTTTAATGAATAGTCGATTACTAATAGTATATTGATGCAGCGGATGTTGTTTCTTCAAGAATATGACATTAAAATCCAGTATATAAAGGGTTCTGAGAATACTGTACCCGATGCTCTGTCTCGGCTACCAGTAGGCATAAAAGAACTAAAATTTACAAAAGGACCTAGCGTAATATTTGTGATTAATTTTTTAATGTTGTAATATCCACTTAACAAGGTGCAAGAATTGGTTCAGAAAACAACAAATAACATCCAACATGATCCTTATTTTACAGATACATTCGCTATGTGTGTTAGGAAGTCACTGCCTCCTAATCAAGATGGATAGTGGAAGATTATAGGACATAATTTGTTCTGGAGAGACAATAAGACAACCCAACATTGGCATTTATGCATACCGAATTTAGTAGAAGACGAATTAGTGTGGTGCATTCATAAGGGGTATGGACATTTCGGTATGAAGAAATGTATTTCACACATGAATAAGTTCTATTATTTTAAAAAGCTAGGACATAGAATAGCATCGGTCATCAAAACTTGTCAGAAGATAAAAGAGGATAACACTCATGTTAAATATAAAATGTATCCAATTATTCCTAAAGCGTTACATGATCTAACAGCTGCAGATTTCTTTGGACCAATTCCAAAAGGAAAGGGAGGGCTGGCTTACATTTTTGTCCTCACAGAATGTTGGTCTAAGTATGTTAAGTTGTACCCTATTAAGAAAGCAAACACACCAATGGTAATACACTGTCTACAACAAGTGGTTCCTTTCCGACAATGGACCATAGATGACTGGTAACGAATTTAAAGAATTTCTAGCTTGGGAAAATATTCGTCAAATATTAATCTCCAACTATAATCCATCTTCTAACCCATGGGAAGGGGTTATGAAAGAAATTGGGAAATTATGCCGCACATGCTGCTATAAAGAATACATGTCATGGGCAACAAAAATTAGAGACTTTGAGCTTATTTTAAATGAATTACCACATTTATCAACTGGACTAACACCTTTGGAAGTAATCGGTAAACCCTTTCTAGGTGAACCTCTTATTAAATGCTTTACTTGGCCAGAACAACCTACTACTGATTACCAACTGAATCAAACGATAGTTGCTAAGAACTTAGCTAAGAGAGCACAACAATGAGTAAGTAAACATAACGAGAGGGCTATCGAACCCAGCTTTTAGTGAAGGGAAAAAAGGGCATATAGGCAGACCAAAGAGAGGTTGACCTATACTGTGTGAGCAGGGACACCAAGGAGGGGATTGACCAGTACCGTAGAATGTAGGAGAAAGGTTACCCATAGATTCAACCCATAAGTAAGGGATAAGTACTGTTCCTAAGGGACAAAGGGCAGCATAGTGATAGAAATCACGTATTTGGTAGGAATTATTCTGGTAAGTTTGAATTCGTAATGCCTCTAGCATTATTAAGATTTATGGATGTTGGAAAGACCAAGCTCATAAATTTTCTCCAGAGTTCCTCCAGACAACAGAAAGCTGTATAGGATAGTACTAGTCCGTATGAACAAAGGAAGGAGTAGCATGAGGATTAAGGGTAAAGGATAAAATGTTTAAGGGTCCATTACACCTGTAATTTACGAGTGGAACTGAAAGAGAGTGCTTATCCTGTGAAGTTCAAGAATTTATGAAAAATACATATATATATCTAGAATTATGGAGTAACTGAATGTCTCAGAGAGGTGGATTGTTATTAAGTATGATGTCAATGTACATATTGAATATGTATAAAATATCAAGTGTTCGAGCTAAGGGGAGGGATAAGTAGTGCCTCGAGAATTTCGACGCAAATTCTAGAGACCCTCCGCTTTCCACCATCTCGAACACCCAATATTTTATGTATGAGCGTGAGAAACGTGAGTGTGTCTACCTCACACCGGTTTTCTGTGTGCACAGGGTGGATGTATGTCAACAGAATGCCACAAGGTGGACGGTTGATCAATGCGGGCAAGTGGTTGTTGCGCTCACTACAGAACTTACATGCCCAGCACTAGGAGCAAGCACGCCTTACATCGTGATGGTGCTACATCAGTCATTATTGTGAACAGTTGAATTATGTAAAAGAAAAGAAAAGAAACTTTTGACTTACTTACTTACTGACTCTCTAGAGTTGAAGAGGGTGGAGTTGTGAGAACCTTGATAGATTTATGGAACTGTATTTATTGTAAAAGTAATTAATAGTTTCTGATGGACCACGAATCATTGGACTTACAAAATATGATTCATTTATGAGAAAACTGTTATGTGCTGTTCTGTTTGTGGAAGTGAAATATAGTAGGGTTGATTTAAAAGTATCCTGAGTGCACGCAATCATTTTAAGAGTAGAGAAGATTCCTCCAAACAGCATCATATCTTCGGAGACGAAGTTGGGCAGATTGTCGCAGCCGACTATCCCGAGAAGAAGATTGGCAAAGCACCTCCAAGTAAGTCCAATGATGAAGGGGACATGTGAGTCTTGCACATCAGCACCACATTGCTTCCTCTAGTCACCGAAAACTGCCAGAATACATGTACCATTTTGATAACACATGAAGTTACACTGCACAATTAATCTACTGATAAGAAATATTGAGTGAATAACCATCAATTTGCTGGGATACAGTAAGTTTTTTGTATCATCTGCAAAATTCAATTTTTATGACATGACATGTCTTCAAACTGATCAGTACAAATACACAAAAAAAATGGCACTTTTATAATCTGATTCCCCCCCCCTCTGTTGCCTCTCCCAAACATACATTTCCGTGGATACCCTTGACTGTTACTATTCTTAAATCCCGAGTTCTTGCAGCACATTACATTAATGAAACGAATCAAAACAAGACAAAATGAGACACCAGTACATGTAAACAGAAGCTGTGGATGCAGTTTCTTTCTTGCATAGTAGGACACTACAGAACAAACACTACAGGTGAGCAGAGAATATCTCGAGCTCACCTTTACAACTGATTTTTTTTTTTTTTAATTCAATACTATGAGTGTCTCATCCCATTCCTCTCTTTTATAAATAATCATGTTTAACACAAAATTAAATACAGATAATGATATGGAGATTGTTATAAAATACAAATCTGTATCATTTTAAGCACTGTAACATATAATTAATACCAATTCACATCTGCTTTAAAGTCTCAAATGACATCAACTTTTCATATTAATAAAAAAGCAGTTACATTACCTGGATACTCTCTGTCTCCCTATGTCATTCATAAATGTTACTATCAAACCCGTCCGTAATAGGTTTCTACATACTGTTCTAGACTGTAGTTTTGACATGCCCATTATTGCAGCAAGCTCTAGCTGACTAACACCTTGTGGACCAGCTGCTTCAACTGCATAGTAAGCTTGGCTGAGTAATGGCCGGTCTAGCACTTGATCAACATTCCCTGGTGATACTGTGTAAATACAGAGAACAAAAATTTTCATGACAACAATCTTATGTATAGCTTGTGTTTAAAAAAAAAAAAAAGGCAATAAATTGGAGATGCTGTACCACATTAGGTTCAGCATAGATATGTAAAACTGTCAATGCAAAGTACAAATTATGCAGCAAGTAACCGCCATTTCAACACTGAACTGATGGTCTTATAGCACCTTATATAGATCTTTTTGGTTTCATTACCAATCTCTTTTCCCATTATACAAAACACATATTCCACTGAGTGAATCTGAACTTTGTAAGAAAATGTTTAGAAGTTGTCAAGGGCTACTTGCTAAATGTCTGACTATTTTCATACAACGTACCACTAGCCCCTAGTGGCCTGTTGCAAAATAACTTGTTCATTTTGTTGTCACAATCACCTATGCGACTTGTGAGTGAGCAGTGCACAGCACGAGCCACCTAACAGGATATAAACTCCATAAAAATTGAGCCTCTCTTACCATCGCATCAATGTTTACAAAAACAATGAAGCTGATGAAAGACTCACTCCAATGTGGAGACTACATAGTTTAATGAATAGTCAGTTTGGCTCAGGGGGTCATCAGGAAACCATTTTATTAACCTTTGAGTGGGCACATCTATGTATAAAGAGCACCAATCACAAAAAACATTGCCTGTACCATTCCACTGCTGTTTTACAATGTTGAACCCATATCTATTCCTTTATTACTGATTCAGCTAAAACAGTTACACAACCACATGAGCTGCTGCAACATAAAATAAAAGGTGAGCATGGTGAGAAACACCTTTACGACCCATCCAAGAAAATGGCCCAGATTTTGAGTTAGCGGAACAATCCCACACTGAGGCAGTTATCTACAAGATAATTAGTAGTCAAATAAGTGGTTGGCAAGGATCTGATGCAACTGTGCAGTTTAATGTTTCAAGTAGGTAATTAGTGTGGGGTAACACTTGTACGCTGCAACAGAGTGATATAATGGAATTTTATTTTATCACTGTTTAATTGAGCAGTGATGTAGCACATATAATGTGAATCTATTTTATTGTTGTTTAGTTAAACTAAGATCAAACTGTGATTTTGCTCATACATGTTTACCTTGGCAACATAAAATTGCTGTTCTTTACACGTGTACAAAGTGCGTAGTGCATGCTTCCGTTATGAAAAACAGTATGTCTCCTTGAGGTTTAAAGTAGCATTTTAACTGATCGTATATTTATACAGGCTGTTCCAAAAATACTTTTACAATCTTATGGGACAGGTTGCTCACACCAAAACAAGGAACAGATTATCTAAACATACAGCTGTAAATCTTTCATTTTTGAGTTGTCAATAAAAGTTTACATTCAATGGCTTTCCAGCCTACAACTTCACTTATTTATGCTCCCATCTGACTCATTGTATCCTGGATGGCATTGTGCTGCCAGGGCAGCTTGTTTACCTTCTTCTTTCACCTGCCTTCAATGTGCTCATAGTGTGCATTTACTACAGACAGTGAGTTAACTGACAGTGTTCCATTCAAATATGGCAGGATATTCATTTTGTGAGCTGGCAGATGTGACTTTTATGTATGATCGCACAAACTGTAGTGCTCATGAGGCTGCACAGCAGTATTAGTTGGTGTTTCCAGACTGAAGACAGCCGAGTCATCCATCCTTTGGTAATGTGTACTGTTGCGTTGCAGAGAAAGGATCCATGGCACCAAAGACTATGGGCCCAGGAAGACAGCATGTTGCTTGTATGTCTGTCCAGAAAGACCACGCTCTATGGGCTTTCAAAGAAGAGCCAGTTATTGCTGCAAGACAAGTGGACCTAGAATGCGGTACAGCACCAAGTTCAGCATATAATGTACTTCACGAGCAACTCGTCTATTTGTATCATCTCCAACATGAGTAGGGCCTTAGCATGCTGATAACCCACCAAAGGAGAACTTTTTTGGAGGTTCATGGTAAAAACTACCAATCTGATGTTTGTCTCTTCAGTTTTGTTTACAGATAAGGCAATGTTTGGAAGAGATGGAATAACTAACTTCCTCAACTAACATATATGGGCCAATTGCAATCCTCATGCTACAGAACAGGCTAGACATCAGCAGCTGTTGTGTGTGTGAGTTGGAATTGTAGGTGGCTGCGTTGTAGGGCCATGTGTTCTCCCAGTATGTCTTACAGCTGCTGTCAACAAGGACTTTATTCAGAACACCCTTCAAGACCTACCAGGCGATGTGCCCCTCCAAATAAGAAGAAACATATGGTTTATGATGCACCTCTAGCATGTTTTAATCTCAGTGTTCGAGTTGCACTGCCTGGTATCTACCATGACCAATAGATATCAATATAATGGAAGGAAACATTCCACGTGGGAAAAATTATATATAAAAACAAAGATGAGGTGACTTACCGAACAAAAGTGCTGGCAGGTCGATAGACACACAAACAAACACAAACACACACACAAAATTCAAGCTTTCGCAACAAACTGTTGCCTCATCAGGAAAGAGGGAAGGAGAGGGGAAGACGAAAGGAAGTGGGTTTTAAGGGAGAGGGTAAGGAGTCATTCCAATCCCGGGAGCGGAAAGACTTACCTTAGGGGGAAAAAAGGACAGGTATACACTCGCACACACGCACATATCCATCCACACATACAGACACAAGCAGACATATTTAAAGACAAAGAGTTTGGGCAGAGATGTCAGTCGAGGCAGAAGTGTAGAGGCAAAGAAGTTGTTGAAAGACAGGTGAGGTATGAGTGGCGGCAACTTGAAATTAGCGGAGATTGAGGCCTGGCGGATGACGAGAAGAGAGGATATACTGAAGGGCAAGTTCCCATCTCCGGAGTTCGGATAGGTTGGTGTTGGTGGGAAGTATCCAGATAACCCGGACGGTGTAACACTGTGCCAAGATGTGCTGGCTGTGCACCAAGGCATGTTTAGCCACAGGGTGATCCTCATTACCAACAAACACTGTCTGCCTGTGTCCATTCATGCGAATGGACAGTTTGTTGCTGGTCATTCCCACATAGAATGCATCACAGTGTAGGCAGGTCAGTTGGTAAATCACGTGGGTGCTTTCACACGTGGCTCTGCCTCTGATCGTGTACACCTTCCGGGTTACAGGACTGGAGTAGGTGGTGGTGGGAGGGTGCATGGGACAGGTTTTGCATCGGGGGCGGTTACAAGGATAGGAGCCAGAGGGTAGGGAAGGTGGTTTGGGGATTTCATAGGGATGAACTAACAGGTTACGAAGGTTAGGTGGACGGCGGAAAGACACTCTTGGCGGAGTGGGGAGGATTTCATGAAGGATGGATCTCATTTCAGGGCAGGATTTGAGGAAGTCGTATCCCTGCTGGAGAGCCACATTCAGAGTCTGGTCCAGTTCCGGAAAGTATCCTGCCACAAGTGGGGCACTTTTGTGGTTCTTCTGTGGGGGATTCTGGGTTTGAGGGGACGAGGAAGTGGCTCTGGTTATTTGCTTCTGTACCAGGTCGGGAGGGTAGTTGCGGGATGCGAAAGCTGTTTTCAGGTTGTTGGTGTAATGATTCAGGGATTCCGGACTGGAGCAGATTCGTTTGCCACGAAGACCTAGGCTGTAGGGAAGGGACCGTTTGATGTGGAATGGGTGGCAGCTGTCATAATGGAGGTACTGTTGCTTGTTGGTGGGTTTGATGTGGACGGATGTGTGAAGTTGGCCATTGGACAGGTGGAGGTCAACGTCAAGGAAAGTGGCATGGGATTTGGAGTAGGACCAGGTGAAACTGATGGAACCAAAGGAGTTGAGGTTGGAGAGGAAGTTCTGGAGTTCTTCTTCACTGTGAGTCCAGATCATGAAGATGTCATCAATAAATCTGTACCAAACTTTGGGTTGGCAGACTTGGGTAACCAAGAAGGCTTCCTCTAAGCGACCCATGAATAGGTTGGCGTACGAGGGGGCCATCCTGGTGCCCATGGCTGTTCCCTTTAATTGTTGGTATGTCTGGCCCTCAAAAGTGAAGAAGTTGTGGGTCAGGATGAAGCTGGCTAAGGTGATGAGGAAAGAGGTTTTAGGTAGGGTGGCAGGTGATCGGCGTGAAAGGAAATGCTCCATCGCAGCGAGGCCCCGGACGTGCGGAATATTTGTGTATAAGGACGTGGCATCAATGGTTACAAGGATGGTTTCCGGGGGTAACAGATTGGGTAAGGATTCCAGGCGTTCAAGGAAGTGGTTGGTGTCCTTGATGAAGGATGGGAGACTGCATGTAATGGGTTGAAGGTGTTGATCTACGTAGGCAGAGATACGTTCTGTGGGGGCTTGGTAACCAGCTACAATGGGGCGGCCGGGATGATTGGGTTTGTGGATTTTAGGAAGAAGGTAGAAGGTAGGGGTGCGGGGTGTCGGTGGGGTCAGGAGGTTGATGGAGTCAGGTGAAAGGTTTTGCAGGGGGCCTAAGGTTCTGAGGATTCCTTGAAGCTCCGCCTGGACATCGGGAATGGGGTTACCTTGGCAAACTTTGTATGTGGTGTTGTCTGAAAGCTGACGCAGTCCCTCAGCCACATACTCCCGACGATCAAGTACCACGGTCGTGGAACCCTTGTCCGCCGGAAGAATGACGATGGATCGGTCAGCTTTCAGATCACGGATAGCCTGGGCTTCAGCAGTGGTGATGTTGGGTGTAGGATTAAGGTTTTTTAAGAAGGATTGAGATGCAAGGCTGGAAGTCAGAAATTCCTGGAAGGTTTGGAGAGGGTGATTTTGAGGAAGAGGAGGTGGGTCCCGCTGTGACGGAGGACGGAACTGTTCCAGGCAGGGTTCAATTTGGATGGTGTCTTGAGGAGTCGGATCATTAGGAGTAGGATTAGGATCATTTTTCTTCGTGGCAAAGTGATACTTCCAGCAGAGAGTACGGGTGTAGGACAGTAAATCTTTGACGAGGGCTGTTTGGTTGAATCGGGGAGTGGGGCTGAAGGTGAGGCCTTTGGATAGGACAGAGGTTTCGGATTGGGAGAGAGGTTTGGAGGAAAGGTTAACTACTGAATTAGGGTGTTGTGGTTCCAGATTGTGTTGATCGGAATTTTGAGGTTTTGGAGGGAGTGGAGCTGGAAGTGGGAGATTGAGTAGATGGGAGAGACTGGGTTTGTGTGCAATGAGAGGAGGTTGAGGTTTGCTGGAAAGGTTGTGAAGGGTGAGTGAGTTGCCTTTCCGGAGGTGGGAAACCAGGAGATTGGATAGTTTTTTGAGGTGGAGGGTGGCATGCTGTTCTAATTTACGGTTGGCCTGTAGGAGGATGCTCTGAACAGCCGGTGTGGATGTGGGGGAGGAAAGATTAAGGATAAGTCCTGTAACCCGGAAGGTGTACACGATCAGAGGCAGAGCCACGTGTGAAAGCACCCACGTGATTTACCAACTGACCTGCCTACACTGTGATGCATTCTATGTGGGAATGACCAGCAACAAACTGTCCATTCGCATGAATGGACACAGGCAGACAGTGTTTGTTGGTAATGACGATCACCCTGTGGCTAAACATGCCTTGGTGCACAGCCAGCACATCTTGGCACAGTGTTACACCGTCCGGGTTATCTGGATACTTCCCACCAACACCAACCTATCCGAACTCCGGAGATGGGAACTTGCCCTTCAGTATATCCTCTCTTCTCGTCATCCGCCAGGTCTCAATCTCCGCTAATTTCAAGTTGCCGCCACTCATACCTCACCTGTCTTTCAACAACTTCTTTGCCTCTACACTTCTGCCTCGACTGACATCTCTGCCCAAACTCTTTGTCTTTAAATATGTCTGCTTGTGTCTGTATGTGTGGATGGATATGTGCGTGTGTGCGAGTGTATACCTGTCCTTTTTTTCCCCCTAAGGTAAGTCTTTCCGCTCCCGGGATTGGAATGACTCCTTACCCTCTCCCTTAAAACCCACTTCCTTTCGTCTTCCCCTCTCCTTCCCTCTTTCCTGATGAGGCAACAGTTTGTTGCGAAAGCTTGAATTTTGTGTGTGTGTTTGTGTTTGTTTGTGTGTCTATCGACCTGCCAGCACTTTTGTTCGGTAAGTCACCTCATCTTTGTTTTTATATATAATTTTTCCCACGTGGAATGTTTCCTTCCATTATATTGATATCATTAATTTGAATCCAACAATTACGTTTGTTATTGTCACTGTTCCATTTCGAAATCTTTTCTGTCTTCTTATTTTCCTCTTTCTGTTTTTGCCAGTAGTTTCACTTTGTATTCACCTTCTCCTTTTTACCATAATCTGCTATACTATTTTATCCCGCCTATATATATATACTCAACAATACGTAACCCACTTCCAAACCATAACCAAAAAATTTTTTTGCCGCTTTCAGCACTACCGCCGCTATAATATCCACCGTTTCTAGTTCACAAACAGCTCCTTTCACCTTTTAAACAACCATTTCGGCCGGTTCTAATAACTTTCGCTTTATTTCCATTTCCGTTTTTCCCACATCACCGATCATTTTTAGCCGCTTCCCACAGGTTTTAACGCCATTATTTCTTCGTCAGACAATTGTTAGCCTCATTTTCATAATCTGCCACCACAATACCACTCCTTTTAATATACTACACGCAGTTTTTTCGAAATTTTCCCGGATTTTTCCGTCCTTTAACGTGTTTTGGCGGCAACACAACCACCTAACCTTTATGCACATCGTTGTCTAACAACCCAAGTCCAACATAGCTCAGCTGTAACCAACACCTTTTCGCCTTTTTTCATTCCAGATCTCCAGTTTCTTTCCGGTTCACCTTTATCTCTCCCCATATATTTTTATTTTCATTTTCATTTCACCTCATGTTACACTTTCCACCTTCTAACACCATGTCACCCTCACAACACCCCCACAATGACCCCATTAAGTTTTATTTACATTCCCTCCGCAAACATGCCTTCGCCCTAGCCAGATTACGCTCGCATATTTTATTTTCTCAGGCTTGTCTGACATTTGGCATTACCCCCAAAGGCCTCACACTCAAAGTTCCCATCTCTGGCTGCTACCCTTCCTTCCATCAGTCCCTATACCAGTTCCAAACTGAACAATCCATTGCCCTCACCCACCTAATCCTTCACCTACACATCAACTCAGCCAATGAACACACCCGTCAACTCCTATCCTTAATAAAAGTCCTTAATCTTTCCTCCCCCACATCCACACCGGCTGTTCAGAGCATCCTCCTACAGGCCAACCGTAAATTAGAACAGCATGCCACCCTCCACCTCAAAAAACTATCCAATCTCCTGGTTTCCCACCTCCGGAAAGGCAACTCACTCACCCTTCACAACCTTTCCAGCAAACCTCAACCTCCTCTCATTGCACACAAACCCAGTCTCTCCCATCTACTCAATCTCCCACTTCCAGCTCCACTCCCTCCAAAACCTCAAAATTCCGATCAACACAATCTGGAACCACAACACCCTAATTCAGTAGTTAACCTTTCCTCCAAACCTCTCTCCCAATCCGAAACCTCTGTCCTATCCAAAGGCCTCACCTTCAGCCCCACTCCCCGATTCAACCAAACAGCCCTCGTCAAAGATTTACTGTCCTACACCCGTACTCTCTGCTGGAAGTATCACTTTGCCACGAAGAAAAATGATCCTAATCCTACTCCTAATGATCCGACTCCTCAAGACACCATCCAAATTGAACCCTGCCTGGAACAGTTCCGTCCTCCGTCACAGCGGGACCCACCTCCTCTTCCTCAAAATCACCCTCTCCAAACCTTCCAGGAATTTCTGACTTCCAGCCTTGCATCTCAATCCTTCTTAAAAAACCTTAATCCTACACCCAACATCACCACTGCTGAAGCCCAGGCTATCCGTGATCTGAAGGCTGACCGATCCATCGTCATTCTTCCGGCGGACAAGGGTTCCACGACCGTGGTACTTGATCGTCGGGAGTATGTGGCTGAGGGACTGCGTCAGCTTTCAGACAACACCACATACAAAGTTTGCCAAGGTAACCCCATTCCCGATGTCCAGGCGGAGCTTCAAGGAATCCTCAGAACCTTAGGCCCCCTGCAAAACCTTTCACCTGACTCCATCAACCTCCTGACCCCACCGACACCCCGCACCCCTACCTTCTACCTTCTTCCTAAAATCCACAAACCCAATCATCCCGGCCGCCCCATTGTAGCTGGTTACCAAGCCCCCACAGAACGTATCTCTGCCTACGTAGATCAACACCTTCAACCCATTACATGCAGTCTCCCATCCTTCATCAAGGACACCAACCACTTCCTTGAACGCCTGGAATCCTTACCCAATCTGTTACCCCCGGAAACCATCCTTGTAACCATTGATGCCACGTCCTTATACACAAATATTCCGCACGTCCGGGGCCTCGCTGCGATGGAGCATTTCCTTTCACGCCGATCACCTGCCACCCTACCTAAAACCTCTTTCCTCATCACCTTAGCCAGCTTCATCCTGACCCACAACTTCTTCACTTTTGAGGGCCAGACATACCAACAATTAAAGGGAACAGCCATGGGCACCAGGATGGCCCCCTCGTACGCCAACCTATTCATGGGTCGCTTAGAGGAAGCCTTCTTGGTTACCCAAGTCTGCCAACCCAAAGTTTGGTACAGATTTATTGATGACATCTTCATGATCTGGACTCACAGTGAAGAAGAACTCCAGAACTTTCTCTCCAACCTCAACTCCTTTGGTTCCATCAGTTTCACCTGGTCCTACTCCAAATCCCATGCCACTTTCCTTGACGTTGACCTCCACCTGTCCAATGGCCAACTTCACACATCCGTCCACATCAAACCCACCAACAAGCAACAGTACCTCCATTATGACAGCTGCCACCCATTCCACATCAAACGGTCCCTTCCCTACAGCCTAGGTCTTCGTGGCAAACGAATCTGCTCCAGTCCGGAATCCCTGAATCATTACACCAACAACCTGAAAACAGCTTTCGCATCCCGCAACTACCCTCCCGACCTGGTACAGAAGCAAATAACCAGAGCCACTTCCTCGTCCCCTCAAACCCAGAATCCCCCACAGAAGAACCACAAAAGTGCCCCACTTGTGGCAGGATACTTTCCGGGACTGGACCAGACTCTGAATGTGGCTCTCCAGCAGGGATACGACTTCCTCAAATCCTGCCCTGAAATGAGATCCATCCTTCATGAAATCCTCCCCACTCCGCCAAGAGTGTCTTTCCGCCGTCCACCTAACCTTCGTAACCTGTTAGTTCATCCCTATGAAATCCCCAAACCACCTTCCCTACCCTCTGGCTCCTATCCTTGTAACCGCCCCCGATGCAAAACCTGTCCCATGCACCCTCCCACCACCACCTACTCCACTCCTGTAACCCGGAAGGTGTACACGATCAGAGGCAGAGCCACGTGTGAAAGCACCCACGTGATTTACCAACTGACCTGCCTACACTGTGATGCATTCTATGTGGGAATGACCAGCAACAAACTGTCCATTCGCATGAATGGACACAGGCAGACAGTGTTTGTTGGTAATGAGGATCACCCTGTGGCTAAACATGCCTTGGTGCACAGCCAGCACATCTTGGCACAGTGTTACACCGTCCGGGTTATCTGGATACTTCCCACCAACACCAACCTATCCGAACTCCGGAGATGGGAACTTGCCCTTCAGTATATCCTCTCTTCTCGTCATCCGCCAGGCCTCAATCTCCGCTAATTTCAAGTTGCCGCCACTCATACCTCACCTGTCTTTCAACAACTTCTTTGCCTCTACACTTCTGCCTCGACTGACATCTCTGCCCAAACTCTTTGTCTTTAAATATGTCTGCTTGTGTCTGTATGTGTGGATGGATATGTGCGTGTGTGCGAGTGTATACCTGTCCTTTTTTCCCCCTAAGGTAAGTCTTTCCGCTCCCGGGATTGGAATGACTCCTTACCCTCTCCCTTAAAACCCACTTCCTTTCGTCTTCCCCTCTCCTTCCCTCTTTCCTGATGAGGCAACAGTTTGTTGCGAAAGCTTGAATTTTGTGTGTGTGTTTGTGTTTGTTTGTGTGTCTATCGACCTGCCAGCACTTTTGTTCGGTAAGTCACCTCATCTTTGTTTTTATATATAATGACCAATAGATAGGTAGAGGTGGACCAGTTCTGTGGTTTGCACATTCCCCCGACCTCAATCCTTTGAATTATTATCTTCGAGGGCATCTTAAACAATTGGTCTATGCAGCAGACCACCCTGATGCAGAAACTCTTTACCAACGTGTCATGGAAGACTGAAAAACCATTCAAAACCATCAATGAGTATTTGAAAAGGTGCGACAGTTGATAATTCGAAGCATACAAATAAACCTTAGAAGGAAGAGGAGGACCTTTCAAGTATTTAGTACGCATTTGTTTACTGATGTCCTCCAATCACCTAAATTGTAAACTTTCATTAATAACTCTAAAATGAAGGATTTTTGGGCATATATTTATACGAACTTTTTTTCTCATTTTGTTGTAAGGAATCTGCCCACAAAATTTGTAAAAGTATTTTTGAAATACATGCAGATTTCAGTGAATGCTTGGAAGCTCAGCTCTGATCTTTGAATACAGCTGGTTAGGAACTGAGTTTCGATAGCTAGCCAAGAGCCAATCTCAGAGAAGATGAAATGTAAGATTAGGCTAGCAAATATGGTAAGTAAAAAGTATCTCATGTTGCAATTGCTTAAAGATGCCTACAGTATTTATATCACCTGTGTACAACCAATGACAGATAATGTGAACCATACAAATAAACTTTGCTGGATGCTGACTGGCACTGTTTGAAATACGCCATTAATTCTTCATTAGGTGCTGAAGCATGTATTTTTTCTGCATAATTCTCTGCTTCATATTTACTGGTGTATGTTTGATAATACAGGAAGAGAACATAGTCAGGTACAGAGCAAATACTGCCAAAAATAAGAAACTACAAACATTTAGTGATTAGTGATATTATAAATATACAAGGTGACCAGAAAGAGACTGAAAAGCTTGTAAGGATGCGAGAAATAATTATTAAGAAAAAATTTGATACATTGCATCATTTTTGAGTTAGTTAGCATTGAAGTTAGCCAGTCAAGTCATTGCGCACATACATTCAAGTGACCCCCAAGAGATGGTGTCGGCAAACTTGTTCTTCGTTTGGTTTCCTAAAACCGAACTAAAGACTAGTGCAAATTGGATATGGGACGCTACTAATGGTCAATCCAAGGCTGAGTTGTCTTGTGAGCTATTGTCTACGCTAAAGGAACAAGTGACACTAACTGTATCTGGTGGGCCACTTGCTGTTGAATGCACAATGGCCTGATTGGCTAACTTCAATGCTAATTAACTTGGAAATGGCACAACACATCAATTTTTTCCCTTAACAATTAATTCTAAGCACAACCTACCCTGCAAACCCTCATAAGCTTTTCACACTGTTTCTGACCACCCCTTACAATAAATCAAATGGACTTATTTTTACCCAAGGCATACTCACAGTATTAACCTAACCACCAAATATTAACCACAAAATACAGAATTTTATGATTCAAATACCTGTGTTACCATCTTCTGGTTCCTCAAATTCATCGTCTTTTGCCCAGAGGTCTTGCACATTCATATCTGGATCTATCAATTGGATTACTCGTATAGTTTTCTCCTTATCATTATTTTTGAGTTTCCACTCACTTGGTTTTGCATCCGGATGTAAAGCACGGTAAGGGATTCTCTTAAATGACACAGAAAATAAATATATTTTGATGACAAGCTTTTCATTCTGTACAGCTGCAAACAGTGCAAGTAATTAGAAACGAGTTTAAATTTCAAGAAATAGTGATGCAAACGGCACACTGATTATTAGCGAGATGGTTACATCACTTATGTTACATAAAGACCTGATATAACAGTATTATTAGTTCTGTGAAATGAAATGCCGCACCTATGGAACATTAATACTGAACAAGTAATATACCAAAAAGCCTGGCTATTTTAAAAGAAAGCCATTCCAAGTACTTTTTGAGAACCAGTGAATGGAAAAAACCTCTATAAATGAATACTACATTCATTCTTCTCAATACATTTACTTTTGTGGCTGCTCATTGTGGTGTGTACACTCCTGTGCACACATAAGGTGTAGAAACCCAGAGCAACTAAATAAAAGAAAAGTTGGCACTGGACAAGGTGGTGTCTAGTACAGTTCATCCAAAATAATATGGCCGGTAGGTGCGCCATCAGCAGGGCACGCTTTGGGAGAGCAGTAGTGCAGGGGGGGCGGGGGGGGGGGGGGGGGGGGGGCTGTTTGCTGTTCTAAACCGGAGCCTATTTTCACTTTTTTTTGCTAATATTAAGTGGTGACTCTCCACACCCACAGTTTCATGGTGACCATTCAAAAAGATCTGTCCTCTCTGCTTTGGTGAGTATCTAAAACTAATCCTGCTGAAAATGCAACAAAAGCAACGGCTTATTTTCACCTGGTTTGCTAACAATTTGTAACTTTCAGAGAAGTGTCATTAACAGCGAATTTTGAGTAAAGGCTACACATTTCTCTTGTTACCATGTTAGAATTTGCTTCTTTTGCCAAAACACAGTGGAGTTTACACATGTCACTTCACTAACACGTTGTGCAGATGCAAGTGCGAGACAATTCTCAAACAGTGGATTATTAAGTTTATTAAGCATGTAACTGAAGAAAAGTAAGGCCAGTAGCTTGTGAAAAAGCACATCCTCAGTACAAAAATAAATGTATAATGCCTTTGCTTATGTTGTTCCAAACCCCATAGCATTTCTCATTTCACCAGCTGTAGATGGCCCTCAAAAATTACATACTTTCATCGAAAAAGTTATAGTTAGTGGAATAACATGGTAGATAATGAAGTTTTGCATAATAACCCTATGACATAATACTCTCCTCTTTCAGTGCTATCATTTGCCAAAATCTCATTTCGATATCTCAATCAATTTATGAAACATGGGGAATGTTGTGGACATTTCACTCTGACTTTATTGTTGGCGCACTTGGTTGCAAATAAATATGCTACATCAGATCAATTTTCTCGAGATTGGTGACAGATAGAGACCTCCATCCAAGTCCACAGAAAAATTCAGTATGCTAGCTAAATTTCATACACAGCAAAATAATATATAATATGCACCCAATGCAAAATCATAGCAACCCCTATTGTTGCAAACTTTTTTGAATTTGGAACAGTGTCTTACTTCTATGCAAATATCACTGATGGGCATGTCATGAAGCTGATATATAAAGATATAAGTAATGCAGAAATGAAATTTTTTACTGAATGGTTTCCATAAAATTGTTTGAGAAAGACTGCAGAATGTGTGCCTCAATTCTGTCATTGCAGACTGGCTGAAAGGAGGGAAACACTGTTGGCCTCCCCTTCTGAAAACATGAACGAACTCGCCCAGTGCTTTGGACAAAAATTGGTCACTGCTTCGGCCAGTGTATTCCGGATGGACTCCACAGAGATGTCTCTAGGGTGTTGGAAGTACGGCGTAGTGGAAGATATATGACTCCAGCTTTTTTTATATGGTGCACTTTAGTGAGTGGTCAAAGTCTGATGAGAACAGTGAATCCTTATATATATTCTTGCTTGGTAAAGCAGAAAATTTAGAGTAGTTTAACTGAACAGAGTAGACGTAATTTAGAGTAGTTTAACTGAACAGAGTTGACGTAAGAGAGAGAGTGTGTGTGTGTGTGTGTGGGGGGGGGGGGGGGGGGGGGGGGGGGGGGGGCGCACGCACGGGCACGCACACACAGAGAATACTTAAAAAGACAGACTTTTAAAGCAAAACATCTAATATGTACTGCAGTATTTTGTATTGTATGTCACTTTGAAAGGTTTGAAAGTTTTGTCCCTATTTGTACAGTATGCTTATGTTCTTCATTAAAGTTGAAATTACAGTTTTAGGATTACGGTACATTAATATACAGTATAGGCCTACTGTACTTCACTGTTAGTTGCATAGCACAAAAATTCACATGCAATGGAAAGAAACAACCACTCAAATGAACTGTTGTTGGCAGTGTAGCTTTGTTTGGAATGGCGAGTCAGTGGGTGGGGAACCAACTCCTGGCCAGGCTTTCATCTCTTGGCGCTAACTGCAGCCCAGCACATTCTTGCCTTGTATTGTTTCCATGAGTAAAGTCTTTTTGGAGCCATTTCAGATAACACAGGTTTTGGTTGAGCTGAGTTCAATTAACTGGGGTTATACTATAATTTAAATTCCATATTTTAGAGTTCCACTTTTGAGTAATATGAGGAAGTGCTAATGTTATTGAAAGAGTACAAAAACTTGTTTGAAATGATAGAAATTAAGTACACTATGCCTAAGCAAAGATTACACCTGGGTCATGAAATACAGCCGACCACATTATTGAACACTGTGTGAGGCAGGTAGTTATTCTGGAACTTGGTGCAAGTGCAAGATTAGGAAGTAGTAATAGATTTTCACAATCAGGATTTCTGTCAGTCACAGAGAATTAATACAAATTTATTAGGAATGAAGCCTCGTGAGAGTACTGGCAAAATATGACAAGACAATATAAATACTGTAAAGTTAAAAATAAACTGTTCCATTATTCCTCATTCATATTTTTTCTACTGTTTGCACATAGTTCTTATTATTCTTCATAACTGACTGTAAAGGGTGTGTTTGGTAACATTTAGGCCAAAAACATGATAGTTTCACACTGGGACACACTTCGCTTGGTCAAACTCTAGAGGAGAAGTTTAGTGATAGAATAGCAGCAGAAATAAACTCCTACTGGAGAACAAAAAGGTGAATACTCCTATTTAAAAGATCTGACTAAAAATTGGGTTGTCAGCCACCTCATTCTACCTTCCTCATCATCTTTAAAATTTTCCTCATAAACTTTGGTATGCAAACATATTCACAGTCAAAACATGCAGCTCACCTCTCACTCCCACAAGCACCCCTAACGGTAATTCACTCACACCCACTAGTCCATCACTGTAAGCCGCTCATATCCGTCCAATCCCACTTACCCATTCTAGTCACTTATTCAGCCCAACTCATTGTAATTACCTCTTTGTGTCTCTATAGCTCTCACTGTCTCACAGCCACAGTTTCCTCCATTCTGTCCTACCAGCATCTCTCACTGTCACTGTATCTCTCTTGCTCTCTCTCACTGCTACTACCTCATTCATTCCTCCAGCTGTTGCAATCTCTTCTCACTGTCACTACCTCTATCTTCCTCATTGTCACTGACTCTGTCTCTCATTATCACTGGCTCTCACCCACTTCCACTTCATTCTTCTCTATATTCCTGTCCCACTGACAGTGTCTTCTTCACTCTCTTCCTTGCAATCTTCTGTCACTGCAACTATTTTCCACTACCTCTGTGTCTCTCTCTCTCTTTCTCTCACACTGCCACTGTCTCCGTCACACTTCCTATATTACAACAGAAGTCTGCCATCATCCAGTATTTATTACTTTTCTGCCTCTTTCCCACTGTTACTGTCTCCTCCTCTCTAAGCATAAAAAAGTATTACTATGTGTATAAGACAAAATTTTTGGGAAAATTTTTAAAGATGCTGATAAATGTAGAATGTCATGTACATTACTTTTCAGTCAGAGTCTTTTAAACAGGAGCATATTTGCCTTTTTTGTGGTCTGACAGGAGCGTTTTTGAGTTGGTTCTCTTCTTTTCCATCCCACAGCAGGTCACTTCAGTCTTACGAAAAGAAATTCTTGGGTGAGTAAAATTTTGATACTTTACTTATTCGAAACTGAAATAACACAAAACTAATTTTACACCTCAGGCTGGATTTGCATTGCACACAAATTTTGCATGTGCTTCAGTACTACAACATGGGGTTAACGGAACCATTCTGATGATCACATAAACACTTTACAACATATTTATCCAAGTTAAATCACTTTGAAACTACATTTTCACCTCACACCAGATTTTACCTTTATGTTTTATGAGTAGAAGTAGGGTAATTATGAACCTCTGTATCTTGGAAAATGGATAATAATATCAAGAAAATTTTCAAGACTGTTTGAGATCAGCATCTTAGGAATATATCATGACATGAATGCATGAGTGCATTTTATCTTGCCATAATCAGAGAAGAGTACAAAAAGTAAGTATTAATATTCATAAAGGCAGTTTTTTCTGATTTATAATCAGTCATCCAAACCATATGACAGAGATTACCAATGATAAAGCAGTGTTTTGCAGCTTTGCATGTTGACATGATTACAACAAAACTGGTAACCACAGACTATGTACACTGATAGTTCCCAGAGCTCTGTGGGACACATGCTATGTAAAGTTGCATCTGATTCCTATTACTCACAAAACATAAAGAGTGATTCCATCAGTGTTAAGCCTATGCTTACCCAGTCACAAATCTCCTTTCCAAGTACATCTGTGGTCCTACCTCCAAATTATGCCTGTTCTATGCAGGTTTCTTCTGCAAAAACCTCTTGCCCTTCGTCAGTTTTATCATCAACCACTACTTTTGAAACATGCCCCTTCTCAATGTATATACTTTTTTTTCCTCTTATGACAACACTGTGTCTCACTTTCTCCACCCATACCGTTCTCCTAAACTTAGAGGCTGCTTCCCAGACTGTGTTCATTGTTGTTGTATTCTGCCTCTGTGTTGGTTTCCTGCCTCTCATATTTACTCTCCCACTTGTACTAACTGTTGTTATTGTCTTCTCATACTCATTTTTTCTTGCTGTTTGCAGTGACATCTTCAGCTCCCTTCCCCTTCTGTTTTACTGCTTTCATCTCTCAGAGATAAATTGTCTTTCCTCATAATATCTCTTTTTCACTATTGCCCCTTCCAAAGAAAGTTTCTATCCTAGCTGCTGGGAATGTTTTACACTTTTATTTTTTTATCATGATGCTTGACTTCACTTTCTCAGTGTTCATTCTCCTGTTTGTCGATTAGTCATGACTTTTTTATTAACATTTGTGTTACATACTTTTGTATCTTTACATGAGTAATGTGCTTTCATTATTTATCACCTCTGCCATCATAATTCATGTAGCTTTGGATGAAAGAGGGAAGATTTTGGAGTTAGGGCATCAAGTGGGCCCATAACAACAATCTGATACACAACATTGTAATATTAATCTGGAAAACCCGTAATATATAGAACTCTGAGACTAAAACTCAAATGGATGGATAGGATGTGTGACTGCTGTGTACGGACACAGGAGGAGCTGGCCACTGTTCGCGAACAGCAGAGTGTGTTGATGGCCGCGGTCAGCCGTCTTCAGGCTGCTGCCTCAGAGTGTAGCGGCAGTGGGGACTCTGGTGCGTCACATGGTACACCCCAGGTGTTACATGCTTCACCCACTGTCCCTGCTGTCGAGACATCTTCGCGGGTACTGGGCGCGGTAGGGCCACCCTCTCCCCAAGGGGAGTGGTGGGTTCAGCGGCGTTCATGGCGCATGAGTCGGAGGGTCAATGCTGAGGCTGGCTGTGTGGCATCGCCCGCTCTGCCTGTGAGTGAACATGTGGCCGCTCCTTCAGCAAGGTCCGAGCAGGCACACGGGGGGAGGGGTTTAGTAGTTATTGGGAGCTCCAACGTTAGGCGGGTGATGGAACCCCTTAGGGAAATAGCGGAAAGATCGGGGAAGAAGGCCAGTGTTCACTCTGTCTGCTTGCCAGGGGGTCTCATCCGAGATGTGGAGGAGGCCCTGCCGGCAGTGATAGAGAGCGCTGGGTGCACCCGACTGCAAATTGTTGCTCATGTCGGCACCAATGACTCCTGCCGTCTGGGTTCAGAGGTCATCCTCAGTTCGTATAGACGGTTGGTGGAATTCGTGAAGGCAGAAAGCCTCGCTCGCAGGGTGGAATCAGAGCTAACTATTTGTAGTATCGGTCCTAGAACCGATCGCGGTCCTCTGGTTTGGAGCCGAGTGGAAGGCTTAAACCAGAGGCTCAGACAATTCTGCGGAGATCTGGGGTGCAAATTTCTCAACCTCCGCTATCGGGTGGAGAAATGTAGGGTCCCCCTGGATAGGTCAGGCGTGCACTACATGCCGGAAGCGGCTACAAGGGTAGCGGAGTACGTGTGGAGTGCACATGGGGGTTTTTTAGGTTAGAGAATTCCCTCCCTAGGCCCGACAAGACGCCTCCTGAGACGCGGCAAGGTAGGAGTAGGCAAAATGCAACAGGGAATAACAATATTAATGTGCTAATAGTAAACTGCAAGAGCGTCTATAGAAAGGTCCCAGAACTGCTCTCATTAATAAACGGTCACAACGCCCATATAGTACTAGGGACAGAAAGTTGGCTGAAACCAGACGTAAACAGTAATGAAATCCTAAACTCAGATTAGAATGTATACTGCAGAGACAGACTGGACAGTGAAGGGGGAGGCGTGTTCATAGCGATAAGAAGTGCAATAGTATCGAAGGAAATTGATGGAGATCCGAAATGTGAAATAATTTGGGTGAAGGTCACGGTTAAAGCAGGCTCAGACAATTGGATGTCTCTATAGGCCCCCTGGCTCAGCAGCTGTTGTGGCTGAGCACCTGAAGGATAATTTGGATAATATTTTGAGTAGATTTCCCCACCATGTTATAGTTCTGGGTGGAGATTTTAATTTGCCGGATATAGACTGGGAGACTCAAACGTTCATAACGGGTGGCAGGGACAAAGAATCGAGTGAAATTTTTTCAAGTGCTTTATCTGAAAACTACCTTGAGCAGTTAAACAGAGAACCGACTCGTGGCGATAACATATTAGAACTTCTGGTGACAAACAGACCTGAACTATTTGAAACAGTTAATGCAGAAGAGGGAGTCATCAATCATAAACCGGTTACTGCATCGATGATTTCAGCCGTAAATAGAAATATTAAAAAAGGTAGGAAGATTTTTCTGTTTAGCAAAAATGACAAAAAGCAGATTACAGAGTACCTGATGGCTCAACACAAAAGTTTTGTCTAAAGTACAGATAGTGTTGAGGATCAGTGGACAAAGTTCAAAACCATCGTACAATATGCGTTAGATGAGTATGTGCCAAGCAAGATCGTAAGAGATGGAAAAGAGCCACCATGGGACAACAACCGAGTTAGGAAACTGCTGCGGAAGCAAAGGGAACTTCACACCAAACATAAACATAGCCAAAGCCTTGCAGACAAACAAAAATTACGCGAAGCGAAATGTAGTGTGAGGAGGGCTATGCAAGAGGCGTTCAATGAATTTGAAAGTAAAGTTCTATGTACTGACTTGGCAGAAAATCCTAAGAAATTTTGGTCTTATGTCAAAGCGGTAGGTGGATCAAAACAAAATGTCCAGACACTCTGTGACCAAAATGGTACTGAAACAGAGGATGACAGACTAAAGGCCGAAATACTAAATGTCTTTTTCCAAAGCTGTTTCACACAGGAAGACTGCACTGTAGTTGCTTCTCTAGATTGTCGCACAGATGACAAAATGGTAGATATTGAAATAGATGACAGAGGGATAGAGAAACAATTAAAATCGCTCAAAAGAGGAAAGGCCGCTGGACATGATGGGATACCAGTTCGATTTTACACAGAGTACGCGAAGGAACTTGCCCCCCTTCTTGCAGCGGTGTACCATAGGTCTCTAGAAGAGCGTAGCGTTCCAAAGGATTGGAAAAGGGCACAGGTCATCCCTGTTTTCAAGAAGGGACGTCTAACAGATGTACAGAACTATAGAGCTATATCTCTAACGTCAATCAGTTGTAGAATTTTGGAACACGTATTATGTTTGAGTATAATGACTTTTCTGGAGACTAGAAATCTACTCTGTAGGAATCAGCATGGGTTTCGAAAAAGACGGGTCGTGTGAAACCCAGCTCGCGCTATTCGCCCATGAGACTCAGAGAGCCATAGACACGGGTTCACAGGTAGATGCCATGTTTCTTGACTTCCGCAAGGCGTTCCATACAGTTCCCTACAGTCGTTTAATGAACAAAGTAAGAGCATATGGACTATCAGACCATTTGTGTGATTGGATTGAAGAGTTCCTAGATAACAGAACGAAGCATGTCATTCTCAATGGAGAGAAGTCTTCCGAAGTAAGAGTGATTTCAGGTGTGCCACAGGGGAGTGTCATAGGACTGTTGCTATTCACAATATACATAAATGACCTGGTGGATGACATCGGAAGTTCACTGAGGCTTTTTGCAGATGATGCTGTGGTGTATCGAGAGGTTGTAACAATGGAAAATTGTACTAAAATGCAGGAGGATCTGCAGCAAATTGACGCATAGTGCAGGGAATGGCAATTGAATTTCAATGTAGACAAGTGTAATGTGCTGCGAATACATAGAAAGATAGTCCCCTTATCACTTAGCTACAAAATAGCAGGTCAGCAACTGGAAGCAGTTAATCCCATAAATTATCTGGGAGTACGCATTAGGAGTGATTTAAAATGGAATGATCATATAAAGTTGATCGTCGGTAAAGCAGATGCCATACTGAGATTCATTGGAAGAATCCTAAGGAAATGCAATCCGAAAATAAAGGAAGTAGGTTACAGTACACTTGTTTGCCCACTGCTTGAATACTGCTCAACAGTGTGGGATCCGTACCAGATAGGGTTGATAGAAGAGATAGAGAAGATCCAACGGAGAGCAGCGCGCTTCGTTACAGGATCATTTAGTAATCGCGAAAGCGTTACGGAGATGATAGATAAAGTCCAGTGGAAGACTCTGCAGGAGAGACGCTCAGTAGCTCGGTACGGGCTTTTGTTTAAGTTTCGAGAACATACCTTCACTGAAGAGTCAAGCAGTATATTGCTCCCTCCTACGTATATCTCGTGAAGAGACCATGAGGATAAAATCAGAGAGATTAGAGCCCACACAGAAGCATACCAACAATCCTTCTTTCCACGAACAATACGAGACTGGAATAGAAGGGAGAACCGATAGAGGTACTCAGGGTACCCTCCACCACACACCGTCAGGTGGCTTGCGGAGTATGGATGTAGATGTAGATGTAGACAATTTCAGCCATTTGTTGTAAATAGTCATCTTGAAATCTGCAGCTTGGTTTTGGTAAAAAAAAACACCTTTTTTGTGTTTTCAGACGAACTGCCCAGGAACTAACGGCGCCTCAATAAGCCTCTTAAGGTTTACCATAGACCACATCAAATGCAAAAAAATTCAAACAGTTTGCGCCATTTGTCTAAGCAGGAGGAAGTGTGTAATATTCATACTTTGACCCTGTACTGTAGGATAGTGACACAAGATAACACTTCTTTTGGGGATACAATTGGTCCCTAGCCTGTTTCTGTTTGGTAGTGCCATTATTATTATTATTATTATTATTATTATGACATCACTACATCTATTTTTACTCTTCACTATGTCATGAACACTCTAAAATATTAAATATTTTAAAATTATGCAACTGGACAATATTTAGAATAAAACCATACATTCACAAAGATGTTTTTCAATAACGGAACAATATATTTACTACAAGTAAAACCACTTTCAAACAAAATTCACCAAACCACACACTGGAAAATCTTTTGGTGTTAGTTTCACATTAAAAATTCACACAGCACACTACACTTACCTGGTCTGTTCTCACAAATTTCTGAAAATCAAAGGTCTTAAATAACTTTTTCAGAGAATTAGACAGTCGTAATTCTTGTCTTATTTCATCATATTCAGCAATATAATTTGTCCGGGTCTTTAAAATTTCAATTACTTTCTCTGTTAAGTACAAAGCTTTTGGTTTGCGCTCCACGTAGAACCGAGGCAAGTGTAATAAGCTTCCTGAACAATTCTGTGCTCCTGTCTTCAAGTGATGAACCTGAAATTCATTGGATGTGATCAGCATAATATGTAATTTATGGACAACTGAATGAATCTTATTTTCCCCTACATATACCATGCCTTTACTTGTGTATAATACATGATTTGACATGTCAGGAATATGCAGCAATATTAATTATTTGGTATGCCTGCTCAGGTGAAAGAACACAGGAACAGTGGATTGAAGGAATTCATGCTAAGGCTTTATAACAGGAACACACTCAGCTACTTCTGTGTCCACACTTTACCTAACAATTTTGTCTACATGAACAATAACGATGCACAATGCTTTCCCAATGGACTAGCTCCAGGAATTGTTCTCGGGTGAAAAGTCAAATGTCATGGTGAACTTCCCACAATATTTCCTTGGTGCAACTGATTGACACCTTCAGGTGTGAGAAACACATTGCTGAGCTATGACTAAAGCTTCTTGCTTCAACCAGTCTAAGTAGGAAATGTGCAGGGGTGAAGGTGCCAAATGCAATGCCCAACAGCGAATAATCGAGACATACAAAACACAGCTGGAAGAAAGGAGAAAAACCACAAGAATGACAGAAGGGCAAAAAACACTAAAATGGACAAAATCGGACAAGAAAACCACAGAGAGATGCAAGAAACATGTAGAATAGATCAAAACAAGAGAGCATATTACCATGGCTGGCTGACCACATGAATAAAAAGGAGAAGCCAGCCACTCTGCAACACATTAAAACCTCCACCCTAAAAGCACTAGGGTGAGGACACAGAGGGACAAAGGACATGTGCTAAAACTTAAATCAAATGATAAAACCCACCCTCACGAATAAAACATAAAACTGCTGTTGAGGCACAGCCACCCAACACCAAAGGTAGGGTGCTGGGAAGGTTAAAAGTCCACCACAGATCAGCTAAAAGTAGGCAGTTCAGCAACAGGTGGACGAACATCATTTGTGAGCCACAGCAACACCAAGGTGGGTCCTCGCGACAGAGGAGGTAACCATGCATTAGCCACATATGGCCCGTGTGGAGCTGGCAGAGGACAACTGATTCCCTGCGAGAGGACTGCATGGATGACTTCCACATATTCATAGTATCCTTAATGACATGCAGTTTGTTGTGCGAGCTGTTATGCCATTCCATCTCCCAAAGCCAAAAAACTGTGCAGCATAAGACAAAATGCTGCTCAGTTTCAGAGATGCCCAACTCCAGAATTGGTTTCTGCGTTGCCTGTTTGGCCAGCATGTCGGCAAGTTCGTTGCCTGGGATTCTGACATGAGACCGTTCCAGGGCATAGATGGACTCCTGAATGGATGCTAGCAAACAATGGCGAGGGTAGCACTGGTCAACAGCTTGTAGGCTGCTCAAGGAGTCAGTACACAGGAGAACTGACTCACCGTGGCATGAGCTGATGTGCTCAAGAGCACGAGACATGACCGCCAGCTCTGCAGTGAAAACACTGCAGCCATCTGGCAAGGAGTGCTTTTTAATACGCCCTCCATGAACATACGCAAAGCCTACGTGAGCATCGGCCATTGAGCCATTGGTGTAAACCACTTCATGGCCCCAGCAAATGTCGAGAATTGAGAGGAAGTGATAGCAGAGAGCTCCAGGGCTAATGGAGTCCTTAGGGTCATGTGAAAGGTCCAGAAGAATCTGCGGCCTAGGTGTACACCATGGAGGTGTACATGAATGGTCCTTGATGAGAGCTGGTTAATGGGAAGGACTCCAGTTCAGACAGAAGGGAGTGAATGCAGAATGCAATCGTAAGCCCTGACCTGCGCTGCCGCTGCAGGAGGTGAAGTGCTGTGGTTGGGAAAAGGAGACGGTAATTCGGATGCACAGGTGAACTACGAACATGTGCAACCTAACTGGCAGGCAGTTGTGCATGCCTAACCATCAATGGAGGGACTCCGGCCTCACCCAGACACTGGTCACCGTACTCCTTCTAAAAGCTCCCGTCGCTAGGCGAACACCACAGTGGTGCACTGGGTTCAGTAAATGCAATGCTGAGGGCACCGCCGAACTGTAAACCAGACTCCCATAGTCAAGGCGGGATTGAACAAGGGCTCTGTAGAGCTGCAGCAGCGTAGAGCCATCTGCACACCAGTTGGTGTTGCTCAGGCAGCGGAGGGCATTGAGGTGCTGCCAGTACTTCCACTTAGCTGAGGCATCGAAAACCAGCCCTAAGAATTGATATGTCCCTACCACAGAAAGTGGATGATCATTAAGGTAAAGTTCTGGTTCTGAACGAACAGTGCGACGCCGACAGAAATGCATGACACACAACTTTGCGGCTGAAAACTTGAAGCCGTGGACTAGAGCCCATGACTGTGCCTTCTGAATGGCTACCTGTAGGCGCTGCTCAGCAACACCAGTACTGCACGAGCAGTATGAAATGCAGAAGTCATCTGTGTACAGAGAAGGTGAGACCGACGGCCCTACAGCTGCAGCTAGACCATTAATACCCACTAAAAATAAAGACGTATTCAATACGGAGCCCTGTGGAACGCCATTCTCCTGAAGAAGGGGGGAACTATGGGAGGTACCGACTTGGACATGGAAAGTACGGAGCGATAGGAAGTTTTGGATAAGAATCGGGAGCAGCCACCGGAGACCCCACTCATACAATGTGGCAAAGATATGATGTCACCAGGTCGCGTTGTATGTAAGTCAAAAAAGATGGCAACTAGGTGTTGGCGTCTGGAAAAGGCTGTTCAGATGGCAGACTCAAGGGACACAAGATTATCAATGGTAGAGCGACACTGGCAGAAGCCGCCCTGACATGGAGCCAGTAGGCCATGTGACACCAGGATCCAACCCAACTGCCAACACACCATACGTTCCAGCAGCTTACAAAGAAAGCTGGTGAGGCTGATGGGTTGGTAGCTACCCACATAAAGAGGGTTTTGACCAGGTTTGAGCACCAGAATGATGGTGCTCTCTTGCCATTCCAATGGCAAAACACCATTGCACCAGATCTGGTTGAAGACGACAAGGAGATGTCGCTTGTAGTCAGACGAGAGATGTTTAATCATCTGACTGTGGATCCGATCCGGCCCAGGAACTGTCTTGGGGCAATGTGCAAGGGCACTGAGGAGCTCCCACTCCGTAAATGGGGTGTTATAGGATTCACTGTGAAGTGTAGTGAATGAGAGGACTTCCCTTTCTATCCGCAGTTTGAGGGTGCAAAAGGCTGGGGGGTAGTTCTCTGATGCAGAGGCTTGAGCGTAGTGCTCAGCAAAGTGCTTGGCAATTGCGTTTGTTTCAGTAGATAACACGCCATTGATGTTAATGCCAGGGATAGCCGTTGGGGTCTGGTCCCAAAAAGACGTCTGATCTTCGTCCCGACGTGGGAAGATGACATATGGCACCCAATGGTCGGCACAAACCTCTCTGTCATTTTATAAGCTGGTGAACGTGGGCAGGGAAGGTGCTCTAGGGAAGGGTGCCACTTATGCCGCTGTAAAGCTCGCTGACGCTCTTTAATTGCCTCAGTGACTTCCGGTAACCACCACGGGAATGTCTTTTGTTGTGGGCACCCTAAAGAATGAGGGATTGTGTTTTCCGTTGCAGAAACGATCATTGCAGTGACCTGCTCAATGACAACATCAATGGCACCACGTGGGGGAGATTCAGTGGTGACAGCAGAGGTGAAGGCTTCCCGGCATGCCTTGTTTGAAGCCCGTCTGGGTAGGCATCCATGGGCATGGCATCGGGGCAGTGACAGGAAGATGGGGAAGTGGTCACTACCACACAGTGTCATCATGTGCTCTCCAGTGGATAGATGGGAGAAGTCCTAGGCTGCAAATTGATACATCAATGGCCGAGTAACTACCATGAGCCACACTGAAATGTGTGGCAGCCCCAGTATATAAGTGGTAGACGTTGAGTTGGGACAGTAAATTTTCGACATCTCTGCCACGGCCAGTAAGCATGGGGCTACCCCACAAGGGGTTATGGGCTTTAAAATCTCCCAAAAGTAGGAAAGGTTTAGGGAGTTGATCGATCAGTACAGCCAATATGTTCAGGGATATTGCACCATCTGGAGGGAGATATACGTCGCAGACAGTTATTTCCTGCATCGTCCGTATCCTGACAGTCACAGCTTCAACAGGATTTTGAAGGGGCACAGGTTGGCTACATACTGAGTTCAGAACATAAACGCAAACTCCACCTGACATACTATTATATTCACTACAGTTCTTGTAATATCCCCAGTTGCCATGAAGGGCAGGGGTCCGCAATTGCTGGGAACCAGGTTTCCTGGAAGGCAATGCAGAAAGCAGGTGTAAAGCTTAACAGTTGTCATAGCTCAGCCAGGTGGTGGAAAAAACCACCGCAATTCCACTGGAGGATGACGTGATCATGAGACTGGGAAGGTGTGAAACACTCAATGAGGCAGTCTACGCCTCAGGTTCACCTGCTGCCACCGACTTATTTCCTGAACAGGCTGTATCCATTGTGTCTGAGGGTCTGGTGGGATCTAGGTCCTCAGTGAATGCCAGAATCTTCACCTCATCCTCAGACGCAGAGCTTGTAGGCAGCAGTGGTGTGGGTGCCACCTCAATTCCCTTGGGCTTGGAGTTCGTCTTTCTGGATTTCTCTTGCTGATCCTTGGGTTTCTCTGGCTGGGAGGGCTTCACTGATTCAGTATCCGGGGCTGAGGATGATCGTGAAGCCCTACGACCAGTTGCTTTTGGGCACTTCAGCCACCGGCGGGTGTCATCTTTCCCACTAGCAGAAACCTGGGAAGGGAGTGACCCAAGGGACCTCTTCCTAGTGAGAGGAGCCGAAGAAGACTTATGCTTCTCCAGCTGAGAACAGGGGACTGGTGTCCCCGATGGTTGGGGGAACAGTGCTCCCAAGGTAGGTGGTGCAGGAGCAGCAGGGCATGAAGTGCCCCCCCCCCCCCCCCCACCATCAAGGGGGCAGGTGTGGTCTTCCAGCTCTGAGAGCCGACTGGAGCTTGTAGAGCTGATGGGGCTACAATTGTTCTCGCAGCGGCAGCACAAGAGGTGGTCATAGCCACACGATGTAGGTGCACAAATTTCCTCTTGGCCTTAGTGTAGGTCAGTCGATTCAGGGTCTTGTATTCAATGATTTTCCTTTCCCACTGTAAAATCCTGCAGTCTGGTGAGCAAGGGGAATAATGTTTTCAGCAGTTGACACAGATGGGAGGCGGGGCACATGGAGTATTGGGATGGGATGGACGTCCACAATCTCGACATGTGATGCTGGAAGTACAGCGGGAAAACATATAGCCGAACTTACAGTACTTAAAGCACCGCATTGGGGGAGAGATATATGGCTTGACATCAAAACGGTAGACCAGTACATTGATCTACTCGGATAATGTGTCACCCTCGAAGATGAAGGCACCGGTGCAACCTGATTATCCCTTGGACCCCGATAGATGTGCCGGATGAAATGAACTCCTCGGTGTTCTAAGTTGGCACACAGCTCATCTTCAGACTGTTAAAGAAGGTCCCAGTGGAATATAATACTCTGGACCATATTTAAGTTCTTATGAGGCATGATGGTAACGGAAACATCCCCCAGCTTGTCACAAGCAAGTAATGCCCGTGACTGGGCAAAGGATACTGTATTTATCAAGACTGACCCTGACCGCATTTTGGACAAGCCCTCCATCTCACCAAACTTGTCTTCTAAATGCTCTACAAAAAACTGAGGCTTCATTGAGGCAAAGGAGTCCCCTTCAGCTCTCATACATATGAGGTACTGGGGTGAATAAGGTTCGCTGCCATCCTTAGCTTGGCATTCCTCCCATGGTACGGCCAGGGAGGGGAACGATTTAGGGTCATACTTCCTTGCATTTTACTGAGACTTGGAATGCTTAGAGACTGCTGGCGTTTGATCACCAGCAAGTGATGACGTGGTACACTTCATCGTGTGTCATCCACCCTGATGCCACCCATTCCAACCAGGGGACCTCCCCACGGGCACCACCCAGCCATAGCAAAGGCCATCTGGCAGGATGGCCATTTCCGGGAGTCCCGATGCCCCAGGGTGATGGGTACCTACTCCTTGGTATACGTGGAGAGTTAACGATGCAGGCATCAGCAGAGTGATCCCTGTGTAGTGAGGGGGCTACAACCAACAGGGTACATGGTGGACCCACCACAATGGACTGGCTATCATGCTGGATATGAGTTGCAAAGAATTACATAGTCATTGTCAGCGCAGAAAACGACACTGCATAGTGGGTGGAGGAAAACGCACCCAGGAAGGTGTCCTCACTTAAGAGATGGAGGGTGAGTGGGACTGCAATGCCACAATGAGAAAGTGGGATAAAGATCTCAATGCGCGATGGACACGATGCACTATATAAGGCGCCCTTCCCCAACTGGCTTGCTCTTCAGGAAAATTTTGAAAAATGGAGATCAAACCCTATAGGGGACCATCACTTAAAGGCTGAAAGGTGTGAAACCCCTTTTAGTCACCTCTTACGACAGGCAGGAACATCTCGGGCCTATTCTAAGCCTCAGGCCCAACAGGGGGGAATGAAACAAGGGCAACCGCACACTCGCAAAAGCTGTCATTTACAATGTGCGCTGTCATTGACACCCACCGCATCCTCTGTCGGAAGCCGCAAGCAGATATACATGTCTGCACTGATGTGTGACCATTCTTGCCATTTCCATCTGAATATCTACATCACCACCAAAGCATCATCCCTTGTATGATCAATAGCTCCTCTCTATGGTTGCTGGGCCTTAATGTTGCCAACACTGGATTCCATGATGTTGGCAGCACTGGATTCCATGATGTGCTAAGTTTAAATCCTGTTTCTTTGTTAATCTGATTTGTGAAGCTGTGAATTTCCATTGCTTTTATAAGTTACCTCAACATGAAGATGTTGGTGAGAGAATTTTGATATTTTTGCAGTCCATATTGTACCCCGTACTGAGAAAATACTCACGCTACGGTCGCAGGTTCGAATCCTGCCTCGGGCATGGATGTTTGTGATGTCCTTAGGTTAGTTAGGTTTAACTAGTTCTAAGTTCTAGGGGCTAATGACCTCAGCAGTTGAGTCCCATAGTGCTCAGAGCCATTTGAACCATTTTTTTTTTTTGAGAAAATACTCAGTCACTGCAGATTTCTCTGGATGGTCTGGAGATGTGTGTCATTCATTGATGCATCAGTTTTCCATGGTGCAACAAGTTTTATCCACTGTATGACTTCCCATAGCTACAAACCTTTATGTTTTTTCAGCAACGTACCTATTTTCAAAGAACTCTGGTGATGTATGGCAAGATGACCATACCTATTTGTTCTTCATTTTCTTCCAGCTCCTCAAATAGTCTAAGATGTGCTGGATGTAGAGCACAGCATATCTTCCACTTGGAACACCTGTTTTGCAGGAATATGATACACAGATGCCACAGCTGTCTGAATGCAATATGGCTTGTGCTCTGTGGACCAATGTCCTAGGCACATCACTAGCGAAGGATGGCGACAACTGATGGGGTGTAAGTACAAGTCTGTGTGTAGGTTTATGGTACACAATGAGACCCAAATGTATCATCCTCTTTTCTTCACACTAGAAGGTTCAGGACAGGTAGCTCACAGTTTTTCTCTATCTCCACTGTAAGCTTGGTGTTAGAATGAAGATAATATAGATGTTGTAGAAATACATCCAGTAATGAAGTGTTGTGGGGCCAGATAATAAAGGTGTCATTCATGTAATCCCAAAATCATATAGGTTTAAACTCTGAAGACTGGAGTGCTCTCTTCTTGAAATTGTCCATAAAAATACTAGTCACAATGGATGACAAGGGACTAACCATTGCGACACCACCAGTCCATTTGAAATATTGGTGACTGAATAAAAATTAGGCTGAGGTGAGCACACGCTTGAACAAAACAACAAGTTCCCATTCCAGTTTCGCACGAATGAGCAACAGTACTCCCTTCTTTGACAGTTGGATGAAACCATATCAAAACTCATGAGCGTACCTGATGGTATAACTTGTAAATTCTTGACCTGACAAATGAAGTCTTCTATATTGTGGATGTGGTTCTCATATTTTCCTACCAAACAGATCAGTTATGCAGCCAGATATTTTATCAAGTTGTATGGTGACACGTCAGTATTACCAACAACTGGTCAAAGTGACATGCTATCCTCATGACATTTAGTCAATCTGTATAGCCTGGTAGGAATAGGTACCCGAGTACAAAGTCTTTCAGCCACAACATTGGAGATTCTGCTGTACTTGAGGAGCTTTTAAAGTTCTTTATTAGGGTATCCTTCTATAGTATGTGACATGCAAAGTCGAACAGCTGGTTCATCTTGCTTACATACAACGGTCCGGAGAGGATGACAGTTACGTGACATTTATTCACTGCCAAGACCACAATATCATGGTCCTCACATAAGGATCGAGGCACTGATGTCTCTGAAGCTGAGATATTGTTCTTGGGCACTGCTGCCTGTGTCAGAGCCCATAAAATCTCCCACCTGATTGGACTTGCTGTCAGTGTGCATTCTTTAACTGCTTTCTGACATGGTTGTAGGTGGTGTCTGTCTACAAAAACTGAAATCATGAGTTATGATGTTGGCTTGGAAGTTACTACTACCAACTACTCCAACCAATATAGTAACAGGCATTTTTGCAAAAATTTGCAGACTTCAGAGAAGACCAACTAAAAGTCAGTGAAACAAAAGTCAACAAAATTCTATTTTTCTGAACAAAACTAATGGAAGTGAACCATGGTTCTTGCTGTAGTGCACTTTAGCACCTATTCATGTACTGGTACTATGCTCCATTGAGCGAGAGAATATCCCTGACAGCTGGCAGTGCTGCTGTTAGCTTCAAACCATGGAATGCAAAAGGCTGGTGAGTGAGTGAGTGGGAATAAGTGGGAGGGAGGGAAGGAGGGTAGGGGAGGAGGGAGGTAGGGGAGGAGGGAGGGAGGGTTGTGGAGGGTATATTTATATTGATTTTCCAGTGAATGGTAAAAAGTTTTTAGATTTCATTAAACGTGTCTTTTGGTGCATTTGCTGCTCGTCAATACCCATGACATGTTCTAGCTTTCTTCAAATTGATACTGAACCTGATACATCTTTGTGTGACATGGCAGAATGTGAGTTCAATTTATATTTTACTTTTCTCCCCTCGAGAGATAGAAATATAAACAGAATTGCATTACGTTTGGTTGTCACAGACACACAAAGCATTAATGTCAAGCCTACTTTCGTTGTCAAATGGACTGTAGGTATATAACCATACAATCCAGAGACAGTCACCATTGCTTAAAAGTTAGCATGCATATGTAGCTTATGGAATGTTGTGAAAGTGCAAGCATCCTCTGTGATAATTATTGAAGTTTCTAGTGAGACTGTCCGCCTCCGTAGTGCAGCGCTAACATTACCACCTACCACGCAAGGGCGCCCAGGTTCGATTCCCAGCAGGGGACTAGGTGTTGTGTGTCCTTCATCAACACTTTCATAATCATTGACACACAAGTTGCCGAAGTGGCATCAACTAAAAATACTTGCAATACAGTGGCTGAACCCTGAAGGGGATATTCCAGCCAATAAATGTCATACAATCATTTCATTTCTAGTGAGACTTAACAAAACTTCCTTGAAGTCAACATAACGTATTTGTCATGAGTCAAGTGCATTATCATGGAATGTATCACACATTCTACTATACAATTATCATTCCACAGATGCATGTGTCATCAGAACTAATCAAGACACATTAAACTTAATCATTATTTCTCAATTTTGTTAAGAAACAGTATTAAGATCTGTAATATATTGCAAATATATAATTTGAAGATCTTAATTTACCTGCTTTGTTATAAAATTGTTCGCAGTAAGGAACTTCCTATGGTAGAATAGTGATTTTGGATCTTCTCCCACTACTTGTAAACTAATCTTCCCTTGGGTTATTTCACCATGATAGCGTGACCTCCCAATTCTCTCAAGAAGACAGTAATGCATGAGACTGAGTTCCACTCCAGGATCTGTTTCATCTCCCATCAGAGCAGCATTCCGAGCGGATTGGCTCCCAACAACCACAAATTTTCTGCCATACCTACAAATATTTTCTCAATTTAATAAAATTCAATATTTATAAAAAAGATATAAAATTTAAAAAAACAAAATGAAAGAAATGATGATGATAGCACACCAGCTGTGGACAAAATCAGACATAACTGTGAATACAATAGAATGCTTGACAACTCTGCTGGAAAAAAGACAAGACAAGACACAATGACAAGTACTCAAGGAGTTTGTAAAATGGGTTACAACTTCGATGTGAAACAATAACAATCATTCATCCACCAAAAGAATCAGGACCATATGACTTGGATTAGATTATATAGATGTAAGAATAATATGATGTAGCTATTAAGAAGTAAAATCAAGCTGGGAGCAAAGCATATGTTGAAGCAGGATAGAGTCTACTTGCTTTGGAACACCATCACAATTTTCACAGTATTTCATATTTTAAACCAAATGCTATGTACTTCCACATAGCGTGTCTGACTTCAATTCTGAGGACCCAAACAAGATAAACGAAGTTCTACATGTCAACTGAGAAGCTGCTGGAGTGCAAAGCAGTGGCTCCATCTAAAAATGCTGACCACTTGTCAGTCAGAACATGTGGCGTGCAGAAGAAGGAAGGTTACAGTTTAGCAGCCATCTCAACACAGACCATTAAGAGGTGATGCATTAACTGAATGGAAGTTATAATTCTCCCCACAGAACCTTTGATGCAATCTGGTTTTGGTAGGAGGCTGAAACCAGTCACATCCTCATATAGGGCCCACTTACCTTAATATTAATCAACAAGAAAACTGCAAGAATATTCACGGCACAAACTTTCCAAGTATTTTCCTTTTGGTTAACCTACACTATGAGAATTTTGTGATACCAAAATCAAAAGGAAGTAATACACATAAACTGTATTTTAAATTGTGACATGTAAGTAAATACTGAGTCAAGTTCCAAAAAACTGGTTTACAGATAATCAACAATATATGTATAGCACTTACACAAAAGCAGTATAAAAGTTGGAGATTGCTAGATGAACACAAAAACTCTACAGGTTTCTTGCCATGTTTGTATTTTATTAACAAAATCATACAAAATATGAAGAAAGTAAAACATTCTGTATGCAATGGCTTCAACATAATAATGATACAAGTGCCATCATGCCATTTTCATTCATTTCACGAGGTTCTGGTAAAACCACTTATTCTCTTTGTTTACAAATGGAATCATTTTATCTAAATCTCTTCTCTTTTCTACAGACAACCTAGACTTACAGTATAGTGATTACAGCTGCAATTGTTGAAGTTCAGAAGGCTTCATGTTTCCCTCCAAGATGTTATGTTCTTTGAATCCTGCAATTGCATTAAGTGTTGAGTGAAAGGCAATACCCCTAGCCATTCAGCAGTCAGTCTGATACTATACTTTTGAAATATGTGCACGAGTGAAGGCTGCAGCAAAGTCGTAAAATCTGTTTCTTGCATAAAAGTTACTCTGAATGGTGTTGTGCATAGTTTCAGTGATGAAGCGAACTATACCTTTTAGAACTTCCCAAGCAGTTAGCCTGTTTAGTTTCTCAATGTGAGCAAAATCATGATTGCAAGACATAAAACAGTGTCCTTTCATCAGAAACTTGCACTCTGTTTCTGTAAAGTAACATTTTGCTGTTACGTAAACCCACAGAAAGGTCGTCATCTTATTTTTGTTCTGCACACAGCAGCTTTTGCTCCACATTATCAGTTTCTTTTCACAGGTAACTTCAATGTAAAGACTTTGTGCACACAGGAAGCAATTTCATTCCCTCCCATGCCGCACATGCAGAAACTTGCAACCGGTTTGATTATCACCAACATGAATGCAAAAGTTATCATTTGGGAGCTGCATTAAATAGTACACTTCACAGCACCTTAACAATGAAAGAGAAATAACTTTTTGTAAATACATTGCAGCAGTACATACTTCCACAATTTTCTTTTCTTTTTGGTGATGGAGTTCTAGCTGCAGTTTACTGTCTTTATACATTATTTATTATGTATCTGGAATAGTTACTCCAGCAATGTCCTATAGTTGCAAACAAATCACAGAGCTACTTCAATTGTCAGCAATCCACAAAAGTGCATGCCAAGACACTAGCAAAGAACAGAAAAGTGGCGCATGACTCACTTTCTGAACACTGATGTTGGTGTTAGGCATGGGTGCCATTTTTTGACAGCTGTAAACACTGTTTCCCTCTGTTCTGGTACTCGTATCAGAATATATGTTATTGGCCTTCGTGTTTACAAAAGAATTTCACCAGTAACTCAAAATTTTCATTTTTTGGCATCTGACTCATTATTTACTTACACACCACAATTACAGTGCATGTTTGAATGTAACATAACATGTGAATTTCTCACAACATTCATTAATTAACAGCACCATACCCATAAAGTTATTGCAACAGACAGAGTCCCAAAAGAATGTTCACAGATGATACAGTTATATAAAAGGAACTGCATGGCAAAAAATTATACAGGAAATCGGAGATGTAGCATACTGCACATAATTAGGCAGGAAGACTCATTATTGTTCAATTACACAATTGATGTACGATCACTACAACCAGTCTCAATCACTAAATATCTAGGTATATGCATATGGAGTGACTTAAAATGAAACAGCCAAATAAAATTAATAGAAGGAAAGGCAGACAACAAGGTGACTTTTTTTTCCGGAATTCTAAAGAACTGTAGTTGGCCTATGGAAGTGGTAACTCACAAAACACTCATTTTTAGCAATTTCTGAATACAGCACACCAGTCTGAGGCCCTTACCACATAGGATTAATATGAGAGACAATGAAGGTCCAAAGATTATCAAGTTTCATCAAAGGTTTGTCTAGTAGGCACAAGAATGTCACAGACATACCATCTCAACTCCAGTGGCAGCAGCTACAGAGAGGAATTGTGTGTCACAGAGAGGGTTACTGTTAAAACTGCACGAATGCACGTTCTGAGAAGTGCCAAGCAACACAGTACTTTCTATCATGTACACAGTATGTTGTGAAAAGAGTACGATGGAAAAATCTGAGAAACCTGAGAGCACATATAAGTTTACCAACAGTTGTTCTTTGAATGAGCCATTTGTAAATGTAATTGGACAAGAGGAAAATTGTAGCAGTAACTCAGGTAAGCTTTGCGTAAGGAGTATAGAGGTAGGCACAGAACTTAATATTTTTGTCACCACCTTCAGTTTTCCAGTTATGTGTTAGGTGTAGCATTATCGTTGTTATCGTCAGTCTGGAGACCATCTGATGCAGTTCCCCACATTAGTGCATTCTGCACAAGTTTCTCCATTTCTGCACAACTAACACAACCTATATCCATTTTAATCTGCTATCAAATCCTTTTTTTACCTCCCCCCCCCCCCCTTTCTCCTCAATACACTTATTCCCTATATTACTGAATTAAATATTCCAGGATGCCTCAGGATGTGACTTTAATTAAGTTATGCTAGAAAGTCCATTTTTTGATTCAGTATGCCTTTATTGGCTGCAATGTTCAGAATAGTTCTGTGACATATTTAAACTCTCCGCTTCTTGTATATGCTATTTATTTTACTTCCACATAATGCTACACCCCACAAACAAACTTTTAGAAAAGGTTCCCAAATTTAAATTTGTATTCTTCCAATTCACAGAAGTTTTTCTTGCTATTGTCAATCTGTATTTTATATCTATATCTACAAACATACTTTACAAGCCACTGTATGGTGCTTGGAGGAGAGTACCTCTCCTCTTCCACTTGCTAAAAGAGCAAGCGAAAAATGACTGTCTATACACCTCTGTATGAGTCCTAATTTCTCTTATCTTACCTTCATGGCCCTCATGCAAAATCTAGCAGCCCCTCTTCTGAATTGCTTTGATGTCTCCCTTTAATTGAACCTCTTGGAAATACCAAACACCTAAGCAGTACTCAAGAATGGGTTTGCACTAGTATTCTCTATGCAGTCTCCTTTACAAATCACCAACAGTTTCCTAAAATCCTCCCAAAAAGCTAAAGTTGACCATTCACCTTCCCTACGTGCTCATTTCATTTCATATCACTTTGCAGCATTAAACCTAGATATTAATCAATGTGACCATGTTGAGCAGCACACTACTAATGCTGTGTTCAAACATTATGGGATTGTTTTTCCGACTCATCTACATTAACACTTAGGAGCTGATGCCCATAAAAATAGGGCGCGCCTGACCAGCCCGAAAATCTGACACCCGTAATTTTACAGGTGCATGTGCTCGATCTTCCCCTTCCTTCCTTTACTTGTATGTAGGGCTCCAAATGGTCTGGGAGGCGCATCAGAAGCTATAGTTGAAGTACTTGACACTAGGTGGTGCAGGCATGTTGGACAAGGGAGAACCACTCCTTTTTTTTGTGAGGCTTTGCGAGTGGGAATATTCTGCTGCTTGTGTGCTCAGTTGCGTCGTCATGGCGAAGCGTGGTTTGACAGACAATGAAATCGCTCATGAGTTATCGCGTGAGTTTGAAGAAAGTGATGTCGATTTTTCAGAGGATGATGATTTGCTTGATTCTTATGATGACGTAGACTATATTCAAGAAGAAGATTCTGAGTCTTCAGGTAAGGAATGCAGATAACAAAATACGCAATATTTTTATTCAGATTTCAATTGAAAGAGCTTTCAATATGTAACTATTGTAGTAAGTGATTTTCTTTGCAAATACTACTTTTATGGTAGATTCAGACGAGGAGAGCAAGTGTCCAAATTCTTCAGAAGCATGTATTGCCATTGTTCCTACTGATACCACACCTGCAGTATGTGGGCGACAAGGGTGAATGTGAGACCAATAGCTTTGCACCATAGCGATTCTAAGGAAGGCTGGATGACTACTGATCATGTGCCAAATATCTATACATTCTCAGGACACTCTGGAAAGTGCAACCTTACCCGTTTAGACCAGAACAGCACACCTCTAGACATCTTTTTGTGTTTACTTACAGACAGAATGGTGAATCATATAAAGCAGCAAACTAATCTGTATGCACAACAAAGCATAAGGAAATTATGAAGCAGAAAGTCCCTTTCCCCTACCTGCTCGCTCTCAAAGTGGAAAGGAGTTACTATCATAGAAATAATAAAGTTTCTGACAATTGTAGTCCACATGTGTGTTAAGTGTGGGACCCTGTATACGAGAGCACTGGTCCAAGAATCCTGTTGTGTCATGTAATTTCTGTCTAAACATCCTGAGCTGTGACAGGTTTCTTTCTATTTTGAGAAATTTTCACATCAGTGACAATTCAGTTGCTAAGAAAAAAGGAGAAGCTGCCTATGACCCACTGCACAAGGTGAGATCCCTCCTGGATATGATGTCTGCTAATTTCCAGCGAGCATATACATCCTCTCAAAACATTACAATTGATGAAGGCATGTGCAAATTTCATGGCCGTGTGTATTTCAAGCAGTACATGCCACAGAAACCAAATAAATATCGTATAAAACTGTACATGCTGTCAGAGTCAGAGACAGGTTATGTCTGGAATTTTTTTGTTTATGCAGGTGAGAGGTCTGACACAGTGACACTCGTAAAGATATTGCTTGGGAATCTGTCATGAAAAGATTACACTTTGTTTACAGCCAGATTCTACACCAGTCCAGGCCTTGCTTCAGAACTGGAAGCTGCAAAAACTGCTCTTGTGGGAACTACAAGAAAATCTAGACAGGGATTACCTTCTGTTATAAAATATCTGAAACTTCAGCGAGGTGAACTAATTTTTTGGCGTAAAGGAAATATCTTGGCATTCTGTTGGAAGCACAAAAGAAATGTGCACATGGTAAGTAAAAAGGCACACTGCTGAGATTGTGAAGTTTATTGATACAACAGGCAGAGAGAAGTCAAAACCAGCCTGTGTGGTGGACTATAATAAAAACAAGTTAGGTGTTGGCTTATCAGACCAATGACTCTCATACGGGGCTTTTGAACATCGAACTGTGAAGTGGTGGAGAAAGTTGTCATTCCACATAATACTAATGGTGATAATAAATTCAAGTATGTTGTACAACAAGGTAACTGGAAAATGCCTCACATCATCACAGTTTATGACAACTATCTGTGCAGGTCTTGCAGGCAGCAGAGATCTCGAACCACAACCTGGTACATTGGGACTCTCCAGACTATCAACTGGAAAACATTTTCTGGAAAAGATTGAGACAGAAATAGGCAAGAAACAGAAGCAAAAACAATGTGTAGTGTGGTCTCTGAGAGGCAAAAAGCTTACTGGGAAAGTGTGGCGCAAAGACACAAGCTACTAGTGTAGTGAATGCAATGTGGCATTCTGCAAACTACCGTGTTTCAAAATTTATCATACAAAGACCAAAACTGCATCTTAAAATATAAATAATTATTAAAATTCTTGTTTAAAAAATGTAGTTTTCCTTCTAAGCATTACATGCATATATCCTTGACCAATTTTTCTTCTTTCCAAAAACAATGCTATAATTGAAAGTTTCATGAAAGCAAATATTAATTAAAAGAACAAAGGATTAGACACAGCTTCAAACTAGAAAGTTCAGGCTTTTCAATAAGAGTAATTTCATTACTATAACAAAAACCATTTAAGAGTTGTAGTAAATTAAAATACACTAAAAACAGCTAAGCCTTGTGATAGAGCTTCATGCGCTATGGATCAAGGCCCAAAGTGTTAACTTAAGAGCAAGCTGCCTCCATTACACCTACTAGAAATTTTGTTGAAATGATCTTGTATCCTCCTAAAATCACTCAACAATGACACCTTTATGTACACTACAGCATCATCAGCAAACAGTCGCAGATCTGCTGCTCACTTTATCTGTTGGATCATTCCTGTATACAGAGAAAAACAGTGGTCCTATCAAACTTCCCTAGAGCACTCCTGATGACACCCTTGTCTCTGATTTACACCTGCTGTCGAGCACGAATACTGGGTTCTATTACTGAAGAAGCCTCTGAGTCACTCATATATCTTTAAACACCTCTGTATGCTTATACCTTAGTTAACAGTCTGAAATGGGGCACCATGTCAAACGTGTCCCAGAAATCTAAGAATATGCAAACTGACTGTTTCTCTTCCTCCATAGTTCACAGGATATCCTGTGAGAAAAGGGCAGTCCGAGTTTCACAAGAGCAATGCTTTCTAAATCAACACTGATTTATGGACAAAAATTGCCCAAGTAGTAAAACTCACCTACTAGTTTTCAAATCTCTGAATAATTGTGTAATATAATTCCTACATCATCACCTGACTTAAATCTGTTACATCCTTTAACCTTGTATTACTTTAAATGTTATTCATCTTTTAACTTTTTTATCAAGATGCTATCCACTGCCTTCAACTAACCTTCCAAGTCGTTTTTGGTCTCTAACAGCACAAACATGTGATCAGCAAAATAGAAAGTCTTTATATTGTCTCTTTTAACTCAATTTTTCAAAAATCTGCTTAATGTACCTTACTGCTAGCTGCAGGTACAGATTTGTAAAATAAGATCAAACACACATGTGTGTGCGCATCCACACACACACACACACACACACACACACACACACACACACACACACACACACACAAATGTACATGCTTGCAGTACTAGCGAGATGGATTATTGAATATAAATTATTGAAAGTAATTGCCTGGGTAGATGGAGGGGGGAGGGGGGGATGGTGGTAGGAAAGAATGCATGAGGTAAGGAGGGGATAGCAGGGTAGTGTGAGGCAGGTCTTTAGCCATATGACTCGGTAGCTGCACAACAAGATGAAAAGTGAAAGGAGTTCACAGAGTAGAGCATATAAAGCTTAGAGAGATTGATAGGGGGTAATCAAGGGGAGGAGGAGAACAGGAAGGTGGCGGAGAAGAGGGAGATAGGGAAGAGAAAGAGTAAGAGTAAGGAAAAGGAGGGGGGGGGGGGGGGGGGGAGAGGAGTGATAAAGGGGAAGAAGCCTCTGTGTGTGTGTGTGTGTGTGTGTGTGTGTGTGTGTGTGTGTAAGTGGCCATATTGGAGGCAGCAGAGGAGGAGGAGGAAGAATGGTGGATGAAGGCAGTACTAAATCTGGAAGGGGAAGGAGTGGTACGGACAGAGAGAGAAGGGAAAAAATAATGTGAGGCAGTGGGGGAGGGGGGGGGGGGAGGGTAGTGGAGAGGATTGCGAGAGTGCAGGATATGCTGGAGAGACAGTTTCCATCTACGTAGTTTAGAGAAATTTCTGCTGGAAAGGAGTATCCAAATGGCCATTGTAAGGAAGCAACAGTTGAAGTCATTAGTGTTGTGGTGCGCAGTATGTTTGGCAACTAGATTGTCAAGTTTGCAGTTTGCCAGCATTTGGCAGTGACCTTTCATGTGAGTTGACAGTTGGTGACTTGTCATGCCCACATAGAGTGCTGTAGAGTAATGGCAGCAGAGCTGATACACATATATATCACTGCACCTATAAATGACCTTCCCTTTTATTGGATAGGAAATGCTTGTGAATGGACTGTGGTAGAAGGCAGTGGGTGGGTGTATGGGACAGATCTTGCACCTGGGCTGACCAAAGGGGAATGATCCATGCAGTACAGGATTGGAAGCACGACTGGAATAGGGGTGGACACAGATAATCTGTAGGTTGTGTGGGTGATGGAACAATACTTTGGGTGATGCTTGTAGAATATCCCTCACCTCAGGGAAAGGTAGTCAAAGCCCTGGTGGAAGAAGTGGTTGAGCTTTCCAAGGTCAGAGCTGTCAGAGGAGTGATGGTCAGTGCCTGGTTAGCAGCTTTACTGGTGTCAAGAGGAGCAAATTATATGTGAGATATGTTTATGGATGAGCTAGATAGGATACTGTCTGTCAGTAAAGGCTCTGGTAAGGTTATCGGTATATTGCAACAATACACTTCCCACTGCAGATGCAGCATATACGGGTGGCAAAGCTGTACAAAAGAGATGTTCTGATAAGGAACAGGTGACAACTGTCAAAGTATACTGTCAAAGGAATGTACCACATGAATACTCATGACACTAACACAGATTTGTTTACAGATTTGGCCTCTGAAAGTGAAATAACTGTGGGTCAGAATGTGTTTGGATATGAAGGCTAGGAAAGAGTTGTTGAGTTTGGTGGTGGTGGTGGTTAGTGTTTAACGTCCCATCGACAACGAGGTCATTAGAGACGGAGCGCAAGCTCGGGTGAGGGAAGGATGGGGAAGGAAATCGGCCGTGCCCTTTCAAAGGAACCATCCCGGCATTTGCCTGAAGCGATTTAGGGAAATCACGGAAAACCTAAATCAGGATGGCCGGAGAAGGGATTGAACCGTCGTCCTCCCGAATGCGTGTCCAGTGTGCTAACCACTGCGCCACCTCGCTCGGTGTTGTTGAGTTTGGTAACAGGTTGCTATTGGGGTAGGTAATGTTCCGTGGTCATGGGGGATGGTGGTGTACAAGGATGTCGTATATATAGTGACAAGAAGGTGTCTGCAGGTAATGGGACAGGGACTGTGGGAAGGTGGTGACAGAAGTGAGTAGTGTCTTGAATGTAGAATGGGAGGTTATGGATAATGGTTTGTAAGTGTTGGTATACAAAGGCAGAGTATTGTTCACTGGGAGCACAGTACCCAGTCACAATGGTGAGACCAGTGGGGTTTGGTTTGTTGAGTTTGGAGGTATGTAAAAGGTAGGAGTGAAAGAGTTTGCTGGTGTAAGGAGGGAGATGGATTCAGGATTTTGGGGAATGGACCTAAGACCTTGAGGAGGAGCTGTAGGTTTTGTTGGACTTCTGGAATTGGATCATTGTTGTATAGTTTGTATGCAGAGGTGTCTGAAAATTGGTGGCGACCCTGAAGGATGTTCACTATGATTCATTACCACTGTGGTACAGCATTTGTTTGTGGGAAGGATGATAATGCCCAGATTGGTTTTCAAGTTATGGATTGCTGCCTGTTCCATAGTAGTGATGCTGGACTTATGGGGGAAAGACTTAGAAAAGCAAGGTGAGGCTAGGTTAGCAGTAAGGAATTCCTGAAAGATGACCATGGGATGACTGGGTGGAATGAGAGGAGGATTGCACTTGGAGGAAGGTTACAACTGTTTTATACAAGGTTCTGTGTGAGGTTTTGGTTTGCTGTTGTCAGTGGAATGAATGGTAAAGAAATATTTCCAATGCAAAGAATAAGTTAAAGGAAAGAATGTCCTTAACAGGTTTGGCATGTTTGAATTTAGGTTTTGGGCTAAAGTGAAGCCTTTACGAAGTACTGAGACTTCTGCAGGGGTCAGAGTTGTGGCAGAAAGGTTGAAAACAGTGTTATGGGATGTATGGTTAGGAGCAGTTTATATCATGGAAGACAGACGAAATTTTTGGGGATATTGAATGTGGAGTAAGTCAGCAAGGCATAGTCAGGGAGCTATGAGGGGATGACAGGAGGATTGAAACAGAATGGTAAGCTTTTACTTGGTTATAGGCAGTGACAAGCACACAAAGGACAAGCATAGCTGAGACATCTTTCTCGAATGGGACTGGGAATGCTGTTCCCATTATTGGAGGGCAAGACTCTCTATTGCACTGAAGGCATTCAGGGAATTGTAGTCACAGAGTAAAAGGATGGTTTGAGCTTTGATTGTATGATTATGATGGACCAAGCTGGTAAGAGTGGTGGACTCATGAATTTGAAACAGTCTAAGATGCCTGTTTCAATGTTAAGTCCATTGGGCAGAATACCATGTGACTGACAAGATTTCAGAATGAGGATGTGTGGTTGGTATTTTGCTGGGGGAGGGGGGGGGGGGGGGAGAGGAGGAAAAAAGAAGGACAGTTATATAAAGTGGTCATAAATAAATGCACGAGATCAGCTAACAGTGAAGTATGGCAGCAAGAGTTAGTAGTGGAGGAAATTTAAAGAAGAATTGGAATTAAATGTTCAAAAGGAGCAGCAATTGTGACAACAGGGAGTTGATGTATGGCAGTTATTAGTATGGTGGGCTGTTACAGCTGCAAGTGCTCAATTTGCACAACAGAGGATGACCTGTGTGTGTTCTGAATGCAGGTACAATCAAACATTGGAAAATCCAGGATGGAGTGTAACAATATTATGAAAAGGATAGTTGCTACTCATCCTATAGCGGAGATAGGCACAACAATTAGACTGTCAAAAATTGAGCTTTCGTCCAACAAGGCCTTCATCAGAAATAGACACACACACACACACACACACACACACACACACACACACACACACACACACACACACTCTCAATCACTCACAAGCGCACGCAAACGCAACTCACACATGCATGAACACAGTCTCTGGCTGCTGAAGCCACACTGCGAGCAGCAGAGCATGATGGGAGAGGCAACTATGTGGTGGGAGTAAGGAGGAGGCTGGGAAGGGAGGGGGAGAGATAGCAGGGTAGGACTGGGTGTCGATAAAGTGCTGCTTGTGGGAGGGTACAGGGACGAGGCGGAGAGAGGCGATGGCAGCTAGGTGCAGTTGCAGTCAGGAGGTTGGACAAAGGGCAGGGGGGGACTTAGGGGGGGGGGGGAGGGTAGCAGAAAAGGAGGGAAGTAGAAAGGCTGTGGCTGGATTGGTGGAGCAGAGAGCTGTGTAGTGCTGGAATGGGAATAGGAAAGTGGCTGATGGGTAAGGACAATAACTAACGAAGGTTGATGCCAGGAGGGTTGTGGGAACGTAGGATTTATTGCAGGGAGAGTTCCCACCTGCACAATTAAGAAAAGCTGTGAAGCAGTCATTGAAATGAAGAATGTTGTGTTGGGCAGTGTGCTGCAACGGGGTGGTACAGCTGTTTCTTGGACATAGTTTGCCAGTGGCACAGCTGTTTCTTGGACACAGTTTGCCGGTGGCCATTCTTCCGGACAGACAGCTTGTTGATTGTCATGCCCATGTAGAATGCAGCACAGTGGTTGCAGCTTAGCTTGTAAAGCACATGACTGGTTTCACAGGTAGCACTGCCTTTGATGGGATAGGTGATGCTTGTGACTAAACTGGAGTACGTGGAGGTGAGAGGATGTATGGGACAGGTCTTGCATCTAGGTCTATTACAGGAACATGAACCCTGCGGCAAGGGTTTAGGAGCTTGGGTGTGAAGGGATGGGTGAGGTTCAGTGGGTGGCGGAATACCACTGTGGGAGGGGTGAGAAGAATAGCGGATAGAAAGTTCCTCCTTTCAGGGCATGATGAGAGTTAGTTGAAACCCTGGCATAGAATGCAATTCAGTTGTTCCATCCCTGGGTAGTACACAATCATGAGGGGGATGCTCTGCTGTGGCGGACGGTGAGACTTTGGGAGGTGGTGAGTGACTGGAGAGATAAGGCATGGGAGATCTGCTTTTATTAAAGTCTGGGCGGGTCGGTGAAGGCCTTACTGAGACCCTCAGTATATTTCGCTCATCACTGCAGATGCAACGGCCTTAGGTGGATAGGCTGTATGGAAGGGACTTCTTGGCATGGAATGAGTGTCAGTTGTTGAAGTGGAAGTACCGCTGGTGGTTAGTAGGTTTGATATAGACAGAGGTACTGATGTAGCCATCTCTGAGGTGGAGGTCAACATCAAGGAAGGTGACTTGTTGGGCTGAGTAGAACCAGGTAAAGCGAATGGGGGACAAGGTGTTGAGGTTCTGGAGAAATGTGGATATGGTGTCCTCACCTCCAGATCATGAAGATGTAATTAATGAATCTGAAGCAGGTGAGGGGTTTGGGATTCTGGGTATTTAGAAAGGATTCCTCTACATGACTCATGAATAGGTTGGCATAGGATGGCACCATGCGGGTTGGCATAGGCGTAGCCCAGATTTGTTTTTAGGTAATGCCTTCAACGAGGAAGGAGGTTGTAGGTTTGGTATTCATTGGGTATTGAGAAAGGTAGTGTTCAATAGCGGTAAGGCCATGGACATTAGGGATAATACCATAAAGGAAGGTGGCCTAAACAGTGCCGAGCAGGGCACCATGTTGTAAAGGAATAGAAAGTGTGGAGAGTTCATGGAGGAAATGATTGGTATCTTTTACGTATGAGGGTGGGTTGCGGGTAATAGACTGAAGGTATTGACCTACGAGAGCAGAGATTCTGTCAGTGGGGCCACAGTAACTGGCCACAATGGGGCATCCTGTGTGGTTCGGTTTATTGACTTTAGAAAGCATGTAGAAGTCAGGGGTGCGGGTAGTGGTGGGGTGACGAGAGTGATGGACTCTGGGGAGAGGTTCTGGGATAGGCCTAAGGATTCGATGAGAGACTGGAGATCCTGCTGGATTTCTGTAATGGGGTCACTGTGGTAGGGTTTGTAGGTGAGTTAATGGAGGAAAGATTCATGACTGTGTTTTGGATCTGTTTGGGTTCTGGATACTGTATGGTGGTGGGAAGGAGTTTTTGAGGGTGGGGTAAATGTAATAGCTCTGTGAGACAGGACTGTCAGCTATGAGGGGGTGTGGGGGAGCTTTGGAGGTTGTTGTAGATGTGGTGGATAGTGGTAGTCCAAGGTGGGAGTAGGAAGCGAACAGGATGGAGAGTTTTCTGAGTTGGAATTGTGCATGTTACTCTAGTTCCTAGAGGGCAAGAGTTTCAATGTGTTATACGGGATCCATGAATTTGGGATACCACAACAGGAGAATTTTGCGGATGGAGAGGAGTTATTGAAAGGAGGTTTGGGCCTGATTGATATGCTTTTGCATGGCTATGTTGGTGACGTTTGAGGACTGGCGGAATATGAACAGATGTAGGTCATTGTGGAAGGAAGGGTGGCAGCTGGAGATGGGTAATTTGATGGTAAAGCCATTTGGGGGGGATTCCATGAACCAAGCAACAACGCAGGAACAGTATGTGGGACTGGGTACAGGATCGGGATAAGGAAACTTTTCTGTTTTGACACAGATGGAAGGAGCAAGGATCCATGGTGATGGATAAAAATGCGTAAAAATACGTAAATTATGTACAAATACATCCAAAAAATTCACAAAAATACCATATTTACTCGAATCTAAGCCGCACTTGTTTTCCGGTTTTTGTAATCCAAAAAACCGCCTGCGGCTTAGAATCGAGTGCAAAGCAAGCGGAAGTTCTGAAAAATGTTGGTGGGTGCCGCCACAACTAACTTCTGCCGTCGAATATATGTAGCGCTACACAGGCATGCTTTGCAGGCACAAAGATAAATACTGGCACCAAATCCTCTGCGTCAGTAAATAAATTAAAAAAAAAGGTGGAAGACGAGCTTTTTTTCTCTGCCCCGAGTTTTGACCACTGCATTTTCATACATTATCTAAGGAAGTAAATACAAATTCCGTATTGTTCATCTTCGGATGTTGCAAAATTTCAATGTACTACGAAAATCCGACTGGCAAGACTGTTTGTCAATATGGCCAACTCTACTTGTCAATATGGCCAACTCTACGTTCTGAATTTTTTCCTACCTGTGAGAAGAGATGGTTGCTAATAGGAACTTTTATGAATTGTGAATCACATGCAGTATTCTTGTCACCATAAGAATAATATGAATATAAACATTTTGCCATGTATTGTTTCATGTTTGCTGGTATCTCATTTAAATCCTGTCTGCCTAATAAACTATGAAACTAGAGTGAGAGAACAGCAAACGCGGGAGAATACATATATCATGTCATGTTTATATTCGTATTATTCTTATGCCTAGTAGTGATACAGTCAGAAATGAAGCACAGCAATTGACTAGATTTTTAAATCTAAGACGACTCTAATTTCTGTGCAGAATGTAATGTACTAACGAGGCGCCTGCAAAGATTTTCAAACGGAGAAAAATTTTCGCTAAACTCTCGTTCAGAACATCTTCTATCATACGCAGTCTATTATTTGGTACTTGTTGATCATTATCAAAGAAAGCAGCAGTGTAAGTAACAACAAATAGCAGTCTCTTGCCATTGTTTCGCTAATGAGACGATTCCTCTTTCTTTAATTGTAAACGGCGGTAGCGCGCACAAAAGCAAACCATGCCGTGAGCGGCGACAGGCCGTAAACACGCACTATCAGAATGCGGCAAACAATGCATGACACAGTACAGTAATGCATTTTCAGCTTACAGTGACGTAAACACCTATAACAAAGAGAACGGCACTTATCAGATCAAAGCAAAATAAGCAATCAATTCAAACCAGACGAAGCACGTGAAAAAGGAAGGGCACCCGTATAAATACGGACGGAGCGCCTGACGCAGGCTACCTGGTAAAGCTTAATTGCTAAGCTTACGACTCGAACCAAACTACTGTAGCTGTATCGTCATTCATTCAACCTAAAATATGTCTCATATTAAAATGGACCAACTTTGTTTCGATTTGGAGATGCGGCCTAAAACTTTTCTCTCCCCTTGAATTTCGAGTCTCAAATTTCAGACGCGGCTTAGATTCGGGAAATTTTTTTTTTCCTTGACTTCGAGTCTCATTTTTCAGGTGCAGCTTAGATTCGAGTGCGACTTAGATTCGAGTAAAGACAGTACACCCTGACACATGGGAAAAATCAAGAAAAGGATGAAATGGATGAAGTAAGGGGAAACAGGATGAAATCTGGGGGAGTAGGTCGATAGTGAAAGGCTAAAACCACCTGAAACTGGTGTGGAGACCCAATGAGATCAGAGAAAAAATTAAAAAGATTATAATGTGGGTTGCAGGTCTGTGGGTGGATAAGTGTGAAAAAGTGGGGTTGGCAGATGTGGCTATATTAGGTGAAGTTAGTAGGTGCAAACTGGAATAGGGAGGAGAAGGACTGGGGGAGGGGGGTGGCTGACAGGATGAGATATAAGTTCACGTGGCACAGGAAGGTACGGGCAATAACATAAGAAAATACACGAAAGGGACACAGGAGGAGTGATCAATTCGAAGGTACAGGATTAATGATATCGGTAGGAGTAATGTGGGACATGAGATGCTGCACCAACAATCAGTGCGCTCTCGTAGCCATCTATTGTGTGAGGCCAAGATGGGTGATACAGTGTGGCTTGTAAGTAGAGCATGCAGTGCAGTTTGTAAGAAAAACACAGGAAAAAAGAGAAAGGAGGACAGACATTGAGGATAGTAATGTATTAGAAAATAGTAACCAAGGAAAAGAGCACTGTGTCATAGGATGTAAGAAAAGGTGTCAGGCAAAATCAAACAACGGAAAATCCAGAATGGCATGTAACAGTATTATAAAAAGCATAGTTGCTACTTACCATGTAGTAGAGATGCTGAGTCGCAGATAGGCTCAACAAATAGACTGTCAGAAAGTGAGCTTTCAGCCAACAAGGCCTTTGTCGAAAATAGACAACTCACACACACATACTCACACAAACGCAACTCATGCACACATAACTACAGTCTCCGGCTGCTGAGGTCACACTGTAAGCAGCAGCTCATGATGGGAGAGGCCTCAACCTTCACTAGTCATTGTCATTACCCATCAGCCCCTCCCCTGATCCCATTTCAGTGCTACACAGCCCTCTCTATTCCACCAACACACCCACAGTCTTTCTACTTCCCTCCTTTACCCCCTACCCCCCTGTCCACCATTTAACCTCTTGACTGCACCTAGCTGCCCTATCCTCTCTCCACTTCATCGCTGTACGCTCCCACAAGAAGCACTTTCCGTCCATCAGCCTTATCCTCCTATCCCTCCCCCTCCCTGCCCCAGCCTCCCCCTTACCCCCACCACGTGGTTGCCTCTCCCATCATGCACTGCTGTTCACATTGTGGCCTCAGCAGTCAAAGACTGTGGTCATGTTTGTGAGCTGAATTTGCAAGAGTGTGTGTATATGCTGTGTATTTCCAATAAAGGTCTTGCTGACCAAAAGCTCACTTCCTGACAGTCTTCTTGTTGTGCCTATCATGCAAATCAGCATCTCTGCTATTTGGTGAGCAGCAATTACTCTTTTCATAATGTTGTTGAATACAGGTTCCAAAGAGGACAAGAAAGTGTAGACATATTAAGGAATAAAGAATGGACAAATGTGCTGTAGATAAGTAAAGAAAGTTAATAACAAAAGTAAAAGCACATAGAATGGAAGAGAGCCAAATCCATAATGTATAACACTATTGGAAATTCTTGATTGGAAAAATACATAAAATAAGGAAAGACAACCACTTACCTATAGAGCATTAGTGTATGGTGTGCTACCAGCTCATGCTGCCCTGACTGACTGTTAGCTGATGGCATGTGTTTACCTATGACTGGATAGTATGATTAGTATGATCTCTCTCTCTCTTCCTGTCATGCACTTCAATGTCAATTTTTGATTAAGCATATCTATTCACAAATGTTGCTGCTACCTTCTGCTTCTTTAAAACATTTGCTGAACTTCCTTATAACTTCCTATGCAACTCCATATACAATATTTACCATTTATTACTGTTAGGAATGCTTTGACTATATGTTTTAACATTCTTATTTTTTACCACCTTTAACAAATTTTCAGCCACTTCTTTTCTCCACCAACCATCCAACATGAATCCATGCTCATTCTACTCCTGCCAATTCTGAAAACTGTCCTTTTCCCTAGGAAATTGCCATGCACACGTCCTCTTTCTGAAACTTTGCCTGGCGCATCATATCTCACCTAATGGGATTACCATTAAAACTAGCATCTCTGGCAGCCACACATCCTCCTGCAAGAATCTTTGTCTTTTCCAATTCATCAGTCCCTCATCCTCACCAACCTAGTCCATCATACTCATACAATCAAAGCTCAAACCATATCTGACAGCTTCTACTACTTTTGAAAAATCCTTTTACTCTGTGACCACAACTTCTTGAATGTCAACATTGCAATAGAGTTTTGCCCTCCAACAGTTGGAATAGCATTTATAACCCCGAGGATACTGTCCCAGCTACTTGTGTCCTATGCCCATGTGAAACTACCTATCACCAACACAAAGTCTAACATTCTGATTACCCCCCCCCCCCCCCCCCCTCCTCCGGCAACCCCCACAGCTTTCTGACCATGAGCTGTTGACTTACTCCACCCTCTATGTCCCCAAACATTTCCTCCATCCTCCATGAAACAGACTACCCCTAAACACACATCCCATAACACTGTTGCCAACCTTTCTGCCACAATTCTGACTACAGCAGAAATCTCAGTACTTTCTAAAAGTCTCACCTTTTGCTCAAAGCCTAAATTAAAACATGCTGAAGTTGTAAAGGACCTTCTTTTCTTTACTCATTTTTTCATGTGGAAACATTTCATCACTGCCCATCCACTGACAACAGGCAACTAAAATCCCACATAGAATCTTGTAACTCCAACCTCCTCCCAAGTGTGATCCTCCCCCTTATTCCATCCAGTCATCTGCTGGTTATCTTTCAGGAATTCCCCACTTCTAACCTGACCTCACCTTCCCTTCATAAATGCCTCCTCCTTGAGTCCAACATCACTCCTATGGAACACACAGCTATCCATAACCAATCCAGACCACATCAACCTTCCCACAGGCAAATGCCCTACCGCAGTGATCATGAATCACTGAGACTATGGCTAAGGGTCTCCACCAATTTTCCAACACCTCTGCGTACAAACTTTATGGCAATGATCCCATCCCAGAAGTCCAAAAATACCTCCAGCAGCTCCTCATTGCTTTAGATCTATCTCAAAACCGGACACCTGAATCCATCTCCCTTCTCATACCAGCAGCTTCCCACATACCTACCTTTTACCTACTACCCAGTCTCTACAAACCCCGCAGGTCTCCCACTGGCTATACCACGGTGGCTGGGTACAAGGCTCTCGATGAATGATCCCCTGACTTTGTTGATCAACCCCTCCAAACCATTGTCTGTAACCTCCCATCCTACATTCAGTACACTGCTCACATCCTTCACCACCGCTCTGCAGTTCCTGTTTTGTTACTACCAGACAACCTGTTGCCATTGTGGATACAAATCCTTATGCACCAACATTCCATATGTCCATGGCTTTGTGTTACCATGGAACATTACCCTTTCCCAGTGTCCAACTGATAGCAGACATATCACCTCTCCCTTATCCTCCTAGCCAACCAGAGCCTGACCCGCAATTACTATTAGCCAAATTACTGTAGCCAAATCTACACACAAATCCATGGTACTGCCATGGATACTTGCATGGCTCCTTTCTATACCAACTTATTTAAGGAGGAATCCTCCCTTTCCAATCAGCAACTAAACCTTCTTGTCTGATTCAGATTCAATGACGACATTTTTATGATGTGGATTCACGGCATGGACAACCTTGCTCCTTCCTCCATAACATTTAATACCTGTTCCCAAATCCACTTCACCTGGTCCTTCTCAACTCAATGAACCACCTTCCTACATACCAAGCACACCAACAGAATCTCCACTTTGACACTGTCACCCTTACCATTTCAAAAAGCCTCTTCGATACACCCTTGCTACCCATGGATGCTATAACTGCAGTGGAAAGCAGGAGTTGTTGAAATATACCAATAACCTTAGCAGAGCCTTTATTGACAGACATTATCCTATCCGGCACATTCATAAACAAACCTCCAGTGCCATTTGCTCCTTGAACAACCGTAAATGTGTTAACCAGCCACCAACTGACACTCTCCTAATAATCCAGAGTCACTATGGCCTTGAAAAGCTCAAACACATCCTTCACCAGGGCTTTGATACCTCCCATTATGCCCTGAGATGACAGTCACCATTGTCATCATCATCGTCATTGTCGTCATCATCATCATCATCATCGCCAACATCATCATCATTGCCAACATCATCGTCATTGCCAACATCATCGTCATCATCATCATCATGTTTTCTGGTATATTAGCAGGTCCTTTGCCACTCCATTTTCTGCGATCCACTGCTTCCTTCTTAAGGCTGCTGTATGTTGTACTGTCCATCATGTCATCCACTATATGAAATCTCTTTCTTCCTCACTTCCTTTTCCCATCTACACAACCTAATAAAACTGTTTTTATCAGTTTGTCATTCTGCCTTAATATATGCCCAATCCAATTTCTTTTTCTTATTTTTATTACATGTAGTAACTGTCTTTTCTCTCCCACTCTTATCAGTACCTCTTCATTTTTTACTCTGTCCAGCCAACTTATTCTTTCCATTATCCACCATGTTCACATCTCAAAAGCCTCCAGCCTTTCTCTGTTTTTCTTCCTCAAAGACCATGTTTCAGCGCCATACAGAAGAACACTCCATACAAGACAGTTTGTGAATCTTTTCCTGAGTTCTCTGTCCAAACTGCTAGAGAAAATTCTCCTTTTCTTATAAAATGTCTCTTTTGCCATTGCTATCCTTGTTTTAATTTCTGTGCTGCACTTCCAGTCGTGTCAATCCTGCTTCCAAGATACTTAAAATTTTGCACATGTTCTAATATTTCTCCATTCAGCATAATTTTTATTTCTTTATTTCCTCCTAGTGCCAATACTTTTGTTTTCTTTATGTTAATTTTCATTCCATAATTTTTTCTGTTAGCTTCAATGGTGTCCACTAAATCCTGTAATTCTTTTTCCCCTGTGACTAGAAGGACCATGTCATCAGCAAACCTCAAACACCCTACTCTTCTTCCTCCAATTTCTACTCCTTTGTCATCTAATGAGCATTGGTCAATCATATTTTCCAAGTAGAGGTTGAAAAGGGTAGGTGATAGACAGCATCCCTGTCTTACTCTTTTTCCTAGTCTGACCCAGTTTGTACTTTCTCCTCCCACTTTAATTGAAGCTTTTTGATTAAGATATAATGAATTTACAAGTCTTCTGGTTTTCCAGTGCACTCTCTTTTCCCTCATTACAGCCACCAGATTGTCCCAAGCCATATTGTCGAATGCCTTTTCTAGATCGATAAAGCACATGTATAGGTCTATTCCTTTTCAATAAGCCTTGCTCCCAAGATTCGTAGGAGCCCTATTACCTCTCTGGTGCTATATTCTGTCTAAAGCCAAACTGCTTCTCGCCAAGATTCTCCTCCATTACTTTTTCAAGTCTCGTATTAATTATTCTTAACATCACTTTGGCTGCATGTGAAATGAGGCTGATTGTCCTGTGCTCGCTGCATTTCTTCGTTCCTTGTTATTTCGGTAATAGAATCATTACAGCTGTCAAAAAGTCCTAAGGCCATTCACCACTGTCATATATTTTATTACATAACCTCAATATCTCTCTTATTTCATCTTGGTTCAAGCATGTTAATAATTCTCCCGGTACCATATCTGTACCTACCGCTTTGCCATTTTTGATTGCAGCTATGGCAGACTTTACTTCTTCCATTATGATGGTTGGTCCTTTCTTGTCATCACTTACACTGTTGAGTGATTCAAATTCCAGTTTCTGGTTTGCGATCTGTGTCATATAGCTCTTTTAGACATTCTTCCCATCTCTGGAAGACATCGTCACGATGTTTGTACACTACCTCCTGTCTTTACTCAAAATTTCCATAGTAGCATTTCCTGCTCTGTTTTGATCCCATGTCATAGGCTTTACTCTGTTTGTATAGTAAGTCATATCTTCCCTCCCTGTCCAGTTCTTCAATTGCAACACATTCCTCTTTTAGCCATTTTTTCCTAGCGTGCACTGTTTCTCTTCGCAGTTCATTATTTAACCTTCGGTACAACTTTCTTGCATCTTCAGTGTTCATGTTTTTAAATTTTCTTCTCTCCTCCATCTTGGAAATCATTTCTTGTGTGACCCATGGTTATTTTGCCCTTTTCCCTTTTACATATCTTATATTTTGCTGTCCTGCTTTAATGATTCCTTCTTTCAGCACATTCCAGTACTCGCTGGCATTATCAGGTGGTTTTTTTTGTCTCATAATGTGTTTAGAAACTCATATGACAGCATTTCTGTAATTTGTTCTTTGTTGGATCTTATCTTCTCTAGATCCCACTTCTTCACCATGGATGCTTTCTTCAGTTTTTTCATTCTTATTTCTATTTCTGCCGTAAGTACGTTGTGTTTGTTATTAATATATGCACTTGGTAATCTGTGCACCTTCTTGATTCCATTCCTGTATCTTTCTTCTACCAGTATAAAATTGATTTGGTTCCTGTATTTATCCCCTGGTGATTTCCAAGTGCAGAGCCTCTTCTTGTGATTCTTGAACCATGTATTTGTCACTATTAGCTTCCTTTCCCTGCAGAAGTCAGTTAGCCATTCACCTCTATCATCTCTCTTTCCAAGACCATGACTGCCTACTATGTTTCCCTCTTTCCCTTTTCCCACAATAGAGTTCCAGTCTCCCATTACTATTTTGCAGCATTTTTTATTTCCATCCATTATTCTCTCTATTACATTGTACGTTACCTCTACAATTTGGTCATCATGTTCTGAAGTTGGTATATCCACCTGGACAATCAGTAAATCTTTTTGTGCTCCTTTCAGCCTTACACTAATAACCCGGTCATTTGCATAGTCCATATATTCCACACATTTAGTCAATTTCTTTGTCATAATCATTCCTACTCCATTCATTCCTTTTACTTCTCCTCCTGAGTAGTACAATACATATTCATCTGACTGTAACTCTTCACATCCATACCATCTTACTTCAGCAACTCCTACGAGGTCCATATGATTCTTTTCCATCTCTCTTTTAAGGTTTTCCAGTTTTCCTGCTTGCAGCAGAGTTCTAACATTCCACTTGAGTGATGCTTTCTAAAACCATGCTGATTCATGGACTTAAGCTCCATGGTTTCAAAAAAATTTATTATATTCAAACTGAGAATATTTACAAGGATTCTGCAGAAAACCAATGATATGTGTATTGGCCCTGTAGTTTTGCGGATCCATTCTTTCGCCCTTCTTATATACAGGAGTCACCTACGCATTTTTCCGGTCACAAGGGACTATGCGCTGGGCAAGAGACTGGCAATAATTGCAAGCTATGTAAGTGGCCAGTGTCACAGAGTACTATTTGTAAAACTTAACAGGGATCCCATCCGGACCTGGTGACTCATTTGTTTTCAGTTCTTTCAGTTGTTTCTGTATGCCTGAGATGCTTATTACTATGTTGTCCCTACACACCTCCCCACCCCTCCATCCAGTCAGGCAACTATTTTCAATAATCGATATTCAATAATTGGTCTCACTGCTACCATGAGCATGTACATTTGGATGTCAGTGTGGTGGTGGTGGTGGTGGTGGTTTTGTGTGTGTGTGTGTGTGTGTGTGTGTGTGTGTGTGTGTGTGTGTGTGTGTGTGTGAATACGAGTACTCTTACTACAAAAAAAACAAGAGCTCAAAATACAGTGTTAATGGTTTTCTGTTACATTTTTCTGTTACATTTTTCTGTGTACCATGCATTAATGCTCTACAATTACGTGGTTATCTTCCTCCCTATTTTACTCATTTTTACATCCAGGAATTTCTGTTTCTGTTATGTATGTGGATATTGAATAACTTGAGGAGAGACCACAGCCCTGTCTCAATCCATTCCTGACTACACTGTACTTCTACGTTCTCTGACTCTGTTAACTGCAGTCTTATTTCCATATAAGGAGGGACACAGTGTTAAATGAAATCAGTAGTTCTTATTGAAATTTGTGGTTTTGACAACCTGGAATGAAATTTTGCATGTCATAAATGAGAAGGCCACAGTTGGCTTGTTTAATGTCGAAATTGGAAAGCAACTTTCTTCTCAAGGCTGAGGTTTGCTTATAACCTTAAAACGACTGCTCATTTCATGTGTGCATGACTTTGAAGCACACTTTATGAATACATTGTTACAAGGGAAGAGACCACAAATTGTTAATATTTTTATCTTTCTCACTTTTATGAGATCCTTGCAGAATAATTTTGATGCTGAAAGTTTAAATCAATTTTTGTGCTTTTGACTGTGAAATCTGGTGGAGCCTACATTCTATCAACTTATATAATATGTGAATGACACTAGATCACTATATTTATGTTTCAAATCTTATGTATATATTACATGTAAAATCACCATTCACATCTATGCCAACATTTCAAGTCTTGGCTCTGCAAAGGCCGTGCAGATATGTAGCATGAAATTTTTGAACTCTAGTAGATTGTATTCTGCAATACAATTTCCTCTTAAGAAGTTTTATACTCCAACAATCATCCACATTTGACCACAGACATTTTAAATGCATTTTATGAGCTTAAAATAATTAATCAATCATTCTCAAGTATTTTACACCTCAAAGTTGTACTAAAAATATGCAATGATTGTTTTGGGACAGTAATTCAAATTTAAATGTTTATTTGACACTACAATAGTGAAGCCATAGTAACAGCACATTTTTAAAGAAAAATTGTATGTACTGTGACTATGGCTTCACTACTGTAGTGTCAAATAAACATTTTCTTATATTATAGTGACACTACTTTATGACAATTATGTCTGAATATAATTAAAATTTCTTATTTTTCTGAAGCTTTCTTCGCAAATTCTTACTTTGCACTCTCCTGAGAGTTGTATAACTTAATCCTTGTTCCCAAACCGCTCAGTTTGTTCAGGGAGATTTCATAGGTAGATATAACTTTTCAGGATGAAATGAAATGACTATCATGGATAGTCCCTTTCAATTTTAGAAGCCATATGGAGTAAGACCTGAACTGCAAGGCGGATGCGGAGGTGATTGTGTTGGAGTTGTTGTTATAGCAGAACAACATCCTAAAGAGATCACCTCTCCTGAATTCTTTCAAAGAACATAGAACAGTATATTCTAGTGTATCAATATGTTGCTGCTACACTGACTTCTTCAAGAGTTACTTTAAGAATGTTCTCACTTGCAGTGAAGAAACTCCACATTACTTCCTCTCTTAACTTTTACATAAGGAGCATTTATGGGAAGATCTAAATGCATGAATGTCACACTGTCTACCTCAAATTAGTACACCCATGCCTCACAAGCATATAAATGCTGAGTGCCAATTTTGAACTATTACAATGACCCACATTTAGATTTTGTTAACAGGTCTCCAAACTTTAAACTTCATATCGCTGTTTTACACAGTGCAGTACATAAGCATTACAAACTTCTTTTGTGTAAAATCTCTGAGAGCTGTGGGTCCAATCCTAAGAGTACAGTAAATGTGCTCATAGATACAAAATGTCAATGCAAATGGGAAAATGAAAACCAACAAAGGTCATGTGCATGAACAGAAAAGCAATTAGATATTGATGAATTACAATGGGCCATGAACAGAGTGTGTGTTTCATAATTCACCTCTGGAACAAGTAGGCAACAGTGTCAATTATTGTCGACAGATGGATGCCTCTGTCAGCACAGTAGAGTCAATATTCAAGGCTGCTCTAGAAATATGCGTTTCATATAACACACATTCCATGGGTACCACGTGAACTAGTTACAAACTGAACCTGGCAGATTTTTGCAATTGGGTATGATGCTATGCTACTAAAATACTGCTATAAGAATGTAAAAGGCAAAGTATGATTCATGTAGAAGGGTAAATAAAAGAAACATTACTTGACTCCCAAGCTGGTACAACTAATTTCAATTTCACAAAGATTCATTCAATTACATTAAAAAATGTTCAAAATGTAATGGGAATTTTGTAATTTCACATGGTGTATAGTCCAATTTGTGTAATTTTTTCATTGTTGTGTTGGTAAACATATGAAATGTATATGCTCAGTGCTAGCCATATTGGATATTTGGTCTGTTTTCAGCTGTCAAAAAGTGTTACAAGTGTTTTGGCAGTATTGACAGTTATTTATTTTGTATAAAATTAGATCACAGAATTTGTATTAAATTTGCTATATGAAAGGAATAAAGTAAAACAAAGTTTTAGAATGTTAAATACTGCTTTTTATGGTGTCTGTTAAGTGTAGAACAAGTATTCATGAATGGTATAAATGTTTTGGAGATGATTGTGAAGACAAATGGCACATCACCAACTGATGAAGTCATGGAAAAATGTTAAAGAAATGATTCTGAACAATCACCGAATCACAAACAGAGACATCACAGATGATACTGGCATACCAAGAGGTTGTCACAAAACTGGTCCAGACTTTTGGATGTGAGATTTGCGACAGCAAAATTTGCACCAAAATTGTTGAATTTTGAACAAAAACAGCAGAGCTAGATGAAGTGAACAATGATGCAGAACTACTAACATGTGTTATAACAGATGCCGTAACTTGAATTTACAGATGTGACACTGACACTAATGTTCAGTCATAGCAGTGGAAGCATTCTAGATCACAAGACAAAAAAAGTTCCAATGCAGTCAAATGTGAAGGTTATATTTACTGTGTCCTTTGATTCAAGTAGAATAATGCACCACGAGTTCTTGCCACAAGGTTGAATGATAAATAAGAAGGGGATGGGGGTGGGGAGGGGGACATTTGTAGTAAAACAGTTCATGCCTTTTATACAATACTGCAGCAGCAACACTTCACAGATTGTTCATGAATTTTCTGTCAAAAACAGTAATGTGATTATGCCCCAGCCCCGAAATTTTCCAGATACAGTCACATATGACTATTTTCTGTTCCTGTAAATAAAGAAAACAGTAAAGAGCCCTCATTTTACAAGCATAGATAAAATTAAAAATGTGCTAATGGAGAGCTTAAGGCTACCCCAAACATCAAGCTCCAGAAGTGTTTTGGGGATTGGAAAAGGCACTGGCATGGGTGTATAATATCTAATGGGGAACATTTTGAAGGGCATAACACTGATGTAGACAAATCAATAAAATTCCTTCCATGAAACAAAAATTCCTGTTCTTTTCTTTTCCTCATATATAGCCTTGATCAGCCATATGCCAATTAATAAAGTACTCAAGTTTCGAATCATGAGCTATAATTTATTGGTCACAAAGTTGTTAGTTTTTTGGTTATTTTTTTTCAAAATTACCTTGAAATAATGTCTGTGTATGACAGAGAAGCAAGGTCTTCCTTTAGTTGACGTCTTGAATGATATGTTGAACAAGAACCCATAACTCCATTCTTTATATCATCTATTTGGTGAAATGGATAAATGTCTTCTGGAATTTCATCCTATTAAAAAAGAGAAATCCATTTTGATTGCATTTTGTTTGGTCTTGAAAAAACATACATGCAGACTAAGTATAACAAGCACAAAGAATAAGTGAATATCATCAAATCACACTGTATTAAGATAAAGTCACAATAGCTCAAATGTGAAAAACTGAAGCTGTTGACAAGAACAGTATGATACACATTTCAGTTTGTTCATAACAGCACATTAACTTGTATTGACTTGGAAATTCTCAATCCAGCCACAAGGCTGCTTTGACATTCTATAAACTCGTATCTGGAACACTAAGCAACAGTGTGGAGCTGTATCAAATGTCTTCTGTAGGTCAAGGAACATGACATCAACCTGGGTGCTGTTATCAACAGCCCTTCATTCTCCAAAAAGTTCATAACACACGAGCACAAAATATGTTCCATAAACCCTGCATAAACCCTACCTGTTTCCTTGTTTGCAACGTTTTGTCATTTAAACATTCTACAAGAAACTACTGCTCATCAAAGAGGAGCAAGCTCTTTTGTGTAACTAGTATAAAATCATATGATTCAATTGCTTTCTTCCATCAAGCAATTTTAGTTGATTTCTGATTCCATGGTAACTTATCTTAAAGTCTTTCATTTTGACATTTGTGTAAAGAGTGAAAGAAGGAACCTCATTATGATTTTGCCCTGCAACAATGTTGGAGGACCAAAATCATTGTTTCAGTCTTTTCTTTATTGGCTTCTTAGGTGAGACACTAAAAAGATGATTTTGATCCACTTACTGATTTTATCAAGGACCACAACTTCTTAGGACTTTTTAGGAGTTAATTTGTTCAAGGATCATTTTACAATGATACAGGATTTCTCAGTTTAACACGAGGAAAAATTAAGTCATATATAGAGACATATGAATAATTGTAATGAGGAGAGTACAGGTTATCGGCAGTGGCCTTGTTCAAGGAACCATTCGAAATTTGCCTGAAACCATTTATGAGAGCTACAGAAAACCTGAATTAGGGTGACCATAACACTGGCAGAAACCTCCAGCCATGCAATCAATGTGTTTTGTGGCCATGATACTTAAGTTCCTGTCAGTGTGGAGAATGATTATGTCACAGTATTTGAGAAGGTTGTGGATAGCTGATTGCTTCAAACCATTGGGAACAGATTTGGGGGAAGAATGTAAAGCCATCCTGGAGGCGAAGGATTTTTGTAAAGTATTCACAGGATAGTCAGATGGTCTTTTATAAGGATTATAGCTATAGGTAGGATATAACCAAGTAAGATAATGTTTTGGACTGGCTGTGATCTGACGGGTAAACAAAAACAAATTACTTCCCCTAAGGTGAAAAATGAAGGAAAAAGATCCCCTAACTGTGTGCACTCAGCTGATTTAAAACTGTCACACAGGCAACAGTTCGATAATCCGTGCATCAGCTGTTTACCCACCACGCCCCCCATAGGCACCCAGCTGCTCACCAGCAGGCACACAAGCTGGAACTGCCTGCTCTAGAGGAAGAAATTTGCACCAATAATACATTAATATTCAGCACTTGGTTGGTTCAAAATCATAAAAGAAGGTTGTATACATGGAAGAAGCCTGAAGATACTTACAGATTTCAAATAGATTATATAATGGTAAGACAGAGATTTAGGAACCAGGTTTTAAATTGTAAGACATTTCCAGGGGCAGATGTGGACTCTGACCACAATCTATTAGTTATGAACTGTAGATTAAAACTGAAGAAACTGCAAAAAGGTGGGAATTTAAGGAAATGGGACCTGGATAAACTGACTAAACCAGAGGTTGTACACAGTTTCAGGGAGAGCGTAAGGGAACAAATGGCAGGAATGGGGGAAAGAAATACAGTAGAAGAAGAATGGGTAGCTTTGAGGGATGAAGTAGTGAAGGCAGCAGAGGATCAAGTAGGTAAAAAGACGAGAGCTGGTAGAAATCCTTGGGTAACAGAAGAAATATTGAATTTAATTGATGAAAGGAGAAAATATAAAAATTCAGTACATGAAGCAGACAAAAAGGAATACCAACGTGTCAAAAATGAGATCGACAGGAAGTGCAAAATGGCTAAGCAGGGATGGCTAGAGGATAAATGTAAGGATATAGTGGCTTATCTCACTAGAGGTAAGATAGATACTGCCTACAGGAAAATGAAAGAGACCTTTGGAGAAAGGAGAACCACTTGTATGAATATCAAGAGCTCAGAGGGAAACCCAGTTCTAAGCAAATAAGGGAAAGCAGAAAGGTGTAAGGAGTATATAGAGGGTCTATACAAGGGCGATGTACTTGAGGACAACATTATGGAAATGGAAGAGGATGTAGACGAAGATGAAATGGGAGATATGATACTGCGTGAAGAGTTTGACAGAGCACTGAAAGACATGAGTTGAAACAAGGCCCCGGGAGTAGACAACATTCCACTAGAACTACTGATGGCCTTGGGAGAGCCAGTCCTAACAAAACTCTACCATCTGGTGAGCAAGATGTATGAGACAGGCGAAATACCCTTAGACTTCAAGAAGAATATAATAATTCCAATCCCAAAGAAAGCAGGTGTTGACAGGTGTGAAAATTACCGGACTATCAGTTTAATAAGTCACAGCTGCAAAATACTAACGCAAATTCTTTACAGACGAATGGAAAAACTCATAGAAGCCGACCTCGGGGAAGATCAGTTTGGATTCCGTAGAAGTGTTGGAACACGTGAGACAATACTGACCCTACGACTTATCTTAGAAGCTAGATTAAGGAAAGGCAAACCTATGTTTTTAGCATTTGTAGACTTAGAGAAAGCTTTTGACAATGTTGACTGGAAAACTCTCTTTCAAATACTTAAGGTGGCAGGGGCAAAATATAGGGGGCGAAAGGCTATTTACAATTTGTATAGAAACCAAATGGCAGTTGTAAGAGTCGAGGGGGCATGAAAGGGAAGCAGTGCTTGGGAACGGAGTGAGACAGGGTTGCAGCCTCTCCCCAGTGTTATTCAATCTGTATATTGAACAAGCAGTGAAGGAAACAAAAGAAAAATTCGGAGTAGGTATTAAAATTCATGGAGAAGAAATAAAAACTTTGAGGTTCGCCGATGACATTGTAATTCTGTCAGAGACAGCAAAGGACTGGGAAGAGCAGTTGAACGGAATGGATAGTGTCTTGAAAGGAGCGTATAAGATGAACATCAACAAAAGCAAAATGAGGATAATGGAATGTAGTCAAATTAAGTCGGATGATGCTGAGGGTATTAGATTAGGAAATGAGACACTTAAAGTAGTAAAGGAGTTTTGCTATTTGGGGAGCAAAATAACTGATGATGGTCGAAGTAGAGAGGATATAAAATGTAGACTGGCAATGGGAAGGAAAGCATTTCTGAAGAAGAGAAATTTGTTAACATCGAGTATAGATTTAAGTGTCAGGAACTCATTTCTGAAAGTATTTGTATGGAGTGTAGCCATGTATGGAAGTGAAACATGGACGATAAATAGTTTAGACAAGAAGAGAATAGAAGCTTTCGAAATGTGGTGCTACAGAAGAATGCTGAAGATTAGATGGGTAGATCACATAACTAATAAGGAGGTATTGAATAGAATTGGAGAGAAGAGAAGTTTGTGGCATAACTTGACTAGAAGAAGGGATCGGTTGGTAGGACATGTTCTGAGGCATCAAGGGATCACCAATTTAATATTGGAGGGCAGCGTGGAGGGTAAAAATCGTAGAGGGAGACCAAGAGATGAATACACCAATCAGATTCAGAATGATGTAGTTTGCAGTAGGTACTGGGAGATGAAGAAGCTTGCACAGGATAGAGTAGCATGGAGAGCTGCATCAAACCAGTCTCAGGACTGAAGACCACAACAACACCAATTCAGCACTTCTGTTAACTTCATGATGCATTCTGTACTGGTTGTCAAGTACGAATGAGTAAAATATGGAACAGACAAACAAATTGCTACAGTATCAAACACCAGATGTCAAAAGATTTTAACCTTGTAAATGGGAGGTACTATAGTGACAAATCAGCATTTTTTCCTTATGAATCCATGGTGTTTCAAAATATGGAGGAAGAGAAATAGATTACATTAAATTTCTGATGTCATCTACATCTTTTATCTGTCTTTCTTCTTCTGTCACCTCCTTTGTTACCATTCCTCCTCCTGTTCTTGGTGTGTTAAGATGTTCATGTCATTGTAAACACATGTAAGAGTGAATAATTATTTTTTTCTTTCAAGTAATGACTCTTGTTTTATAATTTATTAATATTAATCTCTTAAACATGTTACTAACAGGTTCCCAAGTGGCAATGCGGGCGAGTCTTATTGCACAAGCACAAATAACCAGCTTGGGCAATATTTGTTTAGCCAGTATTGTGGCCATCTCATTGAGAACTACAAATTATAATAACTGATTACAACCTGGACATTATTTGATTTTAGAAAAGTCTGAGTGTCCAGCACATTTGAGATATTCCATCATCACAGTCATGAAAACAAAATACCAAGCCAGTTGCTCTGAAAGAATAATATTTTGTGCCTTACAGATTTTAAATCTGTAGACCTTTCATCAATTTAATTTGCCTGGTTCTTATGATGGTGAGTTAAAGAATGAAACAGTTGTGTGGCTGAAATAGGTTACAAGTGCAATGAAGTGATATAAAAAAATGGGAACAACTATAGGCACAATAGGCTTTACTTCTACAGGAATCTCTAGTTAAATTGTTATCAAATTGCCTCATCCATGTTTATGTAATAGCTCTCAATGTAAAGATGAAGTGGACGGCTTAGAATATAAATAATTTTGTATTATACAGGGTGGCGCAGATGGATCGGGTGGTTTTAAAATACTTGTCAAACTGTCAATTGTAAAGGTATTGGATTGAAATAAAGTGCAAAACGTGTAGTTACAATGGAAGTTTATTAACAAAAAAATAGTAATGTTAGTTTTTAAAAATTACATCCATCAAATGCCCTCCTTCTCGAGCGACGCATTCTTGGAGTCGGTCCTTAACGTTCCGCATTGCCCGCTCAAGCACATCACCAGGAATTGATGTGATTTCGGTGTGAATTGCTGCCTTCAACTCCTGAATGGTCCGGGGTTTGTTCATGTAGACCCTTGCTTTTAAATAGCCCCATAAGAAAAAGTCACATACCGTGAGGTCCGGTGAGCGAGGGGGCCAATGGACATCTCCATTACGGGAAATCAAACGGCCAGGGAACAGAGCGCGTACAGCTTGCATTGATATCCTAGCGGTATGTGCAGTTGCCCCGTCTTGTTGGAACCACATATTGCCCATGTCGTAATTGTTCTCTTCAAGTTGTGGGAGAAGAAAATCTTCAATCATGTTCACATAACGCTGCGAATTAACAGTAACCGCCTGCTCCCTTTCATTTTCAAAAAAGTAAGGACCAATTATCCCTACCTTAGAAACCCCACACCAAACCGTCACTTTGTCACTATGGAGAGGCCGTTAGTGTAGATCTCTTGGGTTAGTGTCGGCCCAGTAACGGCAATTTTGCTTGTTTACGTATCCGTTAATGTGAAAGTGAGCCTCGTCAGACATCATGATAATCAGGTTTACATCTTCCAATAACTCCAACATCTGTTGGCTAAACTGAAGCCTTTGAAGATGGTCTGTTGGGAGAATCTTCTGTACCAACAGGATTTTATAGGGGTGGAATTTCAGTTCTTTGTTAAGAATCCTTTGAAGGCTCCGACGTGACATTCCAAGAGCTTGAGCACGACGTCTCGTTGATCGACGTGGGCTCGCAGTGACATCGCGTCTCACACGCTCCACGTTCTCAGGCGTTGTTATTATTGGCGGTCTAGGCGTCCATTTTGGAGCACATGAACCAGTAGTGCGGAAATTATGCACCCAACTCAATATCGTATCTCGCTTAGGAACACTACCGCGAGGTGGGATGTTGAAACGCCGGCGAAAGGCACGCGTCACAGCAACAATTGACTCGTTATTGCGTATGAACTCTTCCACTGCGAAAACACGATGCTCAACGGACCACGTAGCCATCGCGACTGACTGCCAGCCTGCAACTGAAACTTCCCGTCCCCCCCCACCACAGGACGAAGTCGCCGAACACCTGGCTCCCCCCCTCCAGACGTACAGTCCACTTCAAAACCACCCGATCCATCTGCGCCACCCTGTACATTATTAGTTCAATACTGATATCTTAGACTCTGAGTTAGCTATCACACAATCTAGAAAATGTCGGATTTCCATTGAAACAATTTTTAGTCTTAAATAATCTAGCACTAACACTAGCACTAGTCACTGCTAACATAACCCAGAAAATGTTTTACATGGTATTTCCTTATGCAAAAAAATGGAACCGAACTACACAGACATATTAGGGCAAAGCAGACAATAGATGTAATACTTGCAGGCAATTTTTCATATTTAAATTACAACTAGAGTGTTACCCCAGTATATGACATAGCAGTAGCTTGAATGACAACAGTTGCGTCAGAAAATACACACAACAGGTTGAATATTAAATGTCATTACTTGACTAGGCATCCCACTGCTGGATACAAGATCACTTACTCTGAAGCATGCACACATGTAAACTAGATATTTAATTACTGAAACTTGAGATCAGAAATACTCACAGGTTCTAAAACTGTACCAAGTTCTGGATCAACATATTTATAACGATCAAATATTATCAATGGATTTCGTGGTTTATGTAACTCATAAAATTCAACATCATCCAATTCTTTAATTAGTTTCCAAAGGAATTCTTTTGATGAGTCATCCAGAATCAGATCAAATCCTGGTCGCTCTTTCAGCCTCAGCCAGAGATCTACAAAATTAAAATATAAGTTTAAAACCTTCCAGAGATCAGGGTTAATACACAACTGGCATACAAATATTATTGCAGCCTGAGGTCTTTAGTGGGCCGCTTCTGTCCATAAAGGCCACTGTAAATGATCAAACATTTTGTCAACTTAACTAGGCCTGCCAAATATTTGACCATGTACAGTGCTATTTGACATGTTTGTTGAGCATAGATCGTGTTTGACATGTTTGCCAGAAAGTTGGACAAGATAATGGATGTTATTTGTGATGGTGTTTCACCACATATGCTTAGTGAAAAATTGTTTTATTAGAATTGATCTCATTATATCATGAGTTTCCACAACCATGGAAACTGCAGTCAAGTATAAAAACAAAATTGCACTAAAAATTACCAAAATGGTAGAGGCATAACATCTTCCTCAGTCATTTATTACACTTGAAAAGGTTATGAACAAAAGCAATATTTTAGGCATACAGTCACATACAAGTGGAATGAAAGAAAAGAAATTGAAGTTCTCTGGTTCTTCCACAGATAATGTTAGCTATATGTTCCTGCATTGTGATATTTTAATGAACTGTCTTAGAAGAATAAGTAGAAGGAAATAAATGTTTGCATACTTGTGTCTTCTTTTTCAATACGAGGGCAAAGTAATGCTAAATAAGTTATTGAATGTTTCACTGTCTATCTACAGAAAATTGATGTAATCATCAGGTTCTGAATGTAATATTTCCATTAACATGTTTTCAGTTGTACATTTATCTCTCATTTTAAACCATTCCCTGGACCAGCATCTAGTTTTCTTCTGCTTTAAACACACTGCTAGAGTCAGTGTTGTGGTTTGATGCAGCTCTCCATGCTACTACAGATGCTTTACCTCCATTTGTAGCCATTCCCACTAGTGCCAAAATACGGCATACACAAAAAGATTCTGCTTCAAAAGTAAGGAAATAAATTACAAGCTTTCTTGGTACATGTACAGGCTTGTTTGACACATATGTGGCTAGATAATATTGAACTCGACACACAAGTTTGCTCCTTTAGGAGGGTCTTAAGAAGTTCTAAAAAATTTCATTATTCATTTGAAGAAAGTTGATATCATCGAGTTCTGAGGGTAATATTTCCTTTAGCAGATACTGATAGGCAAATCTCTCATTTTAAGCCTTCACTAGACCACAGTCCTGTTTTCTTCTTCTTCTTTAAACATAGTGCCAAAATCAATCCCAGGACTGGTTTGTCTGCATTAATGGCCATTCTCATTACTGTCAAAATATTTATGAAGACGGTCAGTGTCTGCTTCAAAATGAGGTTTAACTGACAAACATTGTTTGAATGTGTACTTGGTAAATCTGTGGCTAGATAAGAGTAACTTTGTCAAACCCCTATGATCGTTTACGGGGGCCTTAACGCGAGTATTGAACAATTAGCACTGGTTTTTCTGTAAGCCTACTATGGTGAAAGATGTTTTTACACTGTAGTTTTCATGTTGGGTATTACAGAGCAAACAAGACCGGTTTTACATTAACAAGTCAAACCTATTGTGTTACAGATCTTTAAATTTGTTGAGAGAGAGAGAGAGAGAGAGAGAGAGAGAGAGACACCTTGATACAAGCACATTGCTCCAGTTCAGTTTAGAGTAATAATGGATATAGTGTAAGATCATGTTTCAGAAATAAGGGAAGCTTATAGAGGAATGCATATAGACATGCATGTAGATTTCTGATAAGGTACACCTAATGTTTATTTTTCAGTACACAGAGATCAGCCAAAACATTATGACCACCTGCCTAACAGTTTGTTGGTCCACCTCTGGGGCAGTATACAGCAGTGATTTTTTGAGAAGTCCTTGGTACATTTCCGGCGATGTATGGCATCAGACATACGTCATACAATTCCCATAAAATATGGGCTGGTGGTTTCTGGTCACAAGATACCATCCCAGATGTGTTCCATAGGGTTCAATTCATGTAAATTTGGTGGCCAAGACATCAACATGAGTTCGCTATGCAATGTCACAGTCTTTAGCACTCTTGGTGTTTTCTGTCTCGTAGATCTCTTTCTTATCCCTTGTCTTGAAGCTGAATGCAGTGCATGGTGGGAAATTCAACTGAACTGTCTTACTGTAGGGCTCCAATTGATAACGACTATTTATTATTACTGATAACCTTATTTCAGTACAATCAAACTTCAAATAATATTATATGCCACCGCCTTTAGCTGAACTATCTGGTCAGCAACTTAATTAAACCTTGGGCCACTTCGTGTGACCAGCTATTATTTCAGAAAACTAACTTACCAAACGAAAGTGTTGGTCCGTTGATAGAAACAATAATGAACACAAACACACACACAAATTTTAAGCTTTCGCAACCCACGGTTGCTTCATCAGGAAAGAGGGAAGGAGAGGGAAAGACGAAAGGATGTGGGTTTTAAGGGAGAGGATAAGGAGTCATATGCCTGCTTGTGTCTGTTATGTGCAGATGGATATGTGTGTGTGTGCGCGCGAGTGTATACCTGTCCCCTTTTCCCCCCAAGGTAAGTCTTTCCACTCCCGGGATTGGAATGACTTCTTATCCTCTCCCTTAAAACCCACATCCTTTCATCCTTCCCTCTCCTTACCTCTGTCCTGATGAAGCAACCATGGGTTGCCAAAGCTTGAAATTTGTGTGTGTGTTTGTTATTGTTTCTATCAATGTACCAACGCTTTCGTTTGGTAAACCACATCAAATACTGATGAATCGATTCCACAGACCGAACGTGAGGAGAGGGGCTAGTGTAATTGGTTAATACAAACCATACAAAAAAGTGCACGGAAGTATGTTTTTAACACAGACCTACGTTTTTTTAAATGGAGCCCCGTTAGCTTTGTCAGCACATCTGAACATATAAACAAATACGTAATCAGTGCCGTTTGTTGCATTGTAAAATGTTAATTACATCCGGAGATATTGTAACCTAAAGTTGACGCTTGAGTACCACTCCACCTTAGGTACAGAAGAGACTGGAACAGCACATTACGTCCACATGCTAACACCTTTTTATTGGTCTTTTTCACTGTCGCACATGTACATTACCATGAGGGGTGAGGTACACGTGCACACGTTGTTTCTGTTTTAAATTACGGAGTGGAATAGAGTGTGTCCCGACATGTCATGCCAATAGATGTTCAATGTGGTGGCCATCATTTGCTGCACACAATTGCAATCTCTGGTGTAATGAATGTTGTACACGCCGCAGTACATCTGGTGTAATGTCGCCGCAGGCTGCCACAATACGTTGTTTCATATCCTCTGGGGTTGTAGGCACATCACGGTACACATTCTCCTTTAACGTACCCCACAGAAAGAAGTCCAGATGTGTAAGGTCAGGAGAACGGGCTGCCCAATTTATGCGTCCTCCACGTCCTATGAAACGCCCGTCGAACACCCTGTCAAGGGTCAGCCTAGTGTTAATTGCAGAATGTGCATGTGCACCATCATGCTGATACCACATACGTCGACGTGTTTCCAGTGGGACATTTTCGGGCAACGTTGGCAGATCATTCTGTAGAAACGCAATGTATGTTGCAGCTGTTTGGGCCCCTGCAATGAAGTGAGGACCAATGAGGTGGTCGTCAATGATTCCGCACCATACATTTACAGTCCACGGTCGCTGTCGCTCTACCTGTCTGAGCCAGCGAGGATTGTCCACGGACCAGTAATGCATGTTCCATAGATTCACTGCCCCGTGGTTTGTGAAACCCGCTTCATCGGTAAACAGGCAGAACTGCAACGCATTCTCTGTTAATGCCCATTGACAGAATTGCACTCGATGATTAAAGTCATCACCATGTAATTGCTGATGTAGTGACACATGAAACAGGTGAAAGCGGTGATGATGCAGTATGCGCATGACACTACTTTGATTCAGTCCACCGGCTCTCGCAATGTCTCGTGTACTCATGTTCATGGCAACAGCAGCTAACACACCAACTGCACCCACTTCTCCTGTGACGGGCCTGTTACGGACCCGTTTGCGTGCTACGAGCATACCTGTTGCATACAGGTGGCGGTAGATGTTTTGCAATGTGCGGCACGTTGGATGCTCTCTGTCCGGGTACCATTCTGCATACACCCTGCAGGCTTCAGCTGCATTTCGTCAACACTCGGCATAGATGAGTATCATCTCCGTCTTTTCAGAGTTCGAATACACCATGGTCACAGTTCCTACAACACTACACTATCACAGACATCTGGTAACACGGTGTACTACAGTTGGTCTGCGTGCGGAGACGAATGCAGAATAACAATAGCAGCAAGCGCTACATGCGGACACTGCGACAGCTACACCAAACCACAACAGTGCACTACAGCCACACTTGTAAACACGGTCGTCATCGTAAACATGTCCCTGCAGATGCTGCTCGCCAACCGTGGCCCGTGTTTGTTACAACACGCAACTGAACGTCGGAGGTTTCGAGCGTCAACTTTAGGTTACAATATCTCCGGATGTAATTAACATTTTACAATGCAACAAACGGCACTGATTACGTATTTGTTTATATGTTCAGATGTGCTAACAAAACTAACATGGTTCCATTTAAAAAAACGTAGGTTTGTGTTAAAAAACATACTTCCGTGCATTTTTGTATGGTTTGTATTAAACAATTACACTAGCCCCTCTCCTCACGTTCGGTCTGTGGAATCGGTTCGTCAGTATTTGATGTGGTTTACGAAACATATCCAGCGGTAACGTTAGGTGACTCACCCTGTATATATCATAAGGCGGAAAATATAGTCCAGATATATATATATCTGGACTATATTTTCCACCTTATGATTGATCCGTAAAATTATTTACTATGACAGTTTGCCAATGACTCTGCTGACTGAATGCTACTGGTAGTTGCCGTAAACACAGGGCAAACAAACACACTGATGTGGCCAGAGAGACAACTCACCAATGCTACTGCCTGCTAAATTCGCACCAGTATTCAGATGTGCTATGAGAGCAGCAACCTTAGCACTATCATGCTTCTCAAACAACTGTTGCACAATTCTAGCCTTGTGACATGGACTGTTATCCTGATGGAAGAGGCCATCACCATCGGAGAAGTCACCAAGCAGGAATGAATACAGTGCCTTCAATTGCTACCACAGGTCCCAAGGAAGACCTGGTAAATGCCCCCACAGCATAATACTGTAGCCACAGGCCTGAATCCATGGTGCAATATGCCTTTGGGGATAGCTTTTTGCAAGGATGATGGCATATTTGGATGCGACCATTGACTGGATGTAACAAATAATGTAGTTCAACTGACTAGGTGATTCATTTTGAACAATCCATGGTCCAATTTTAATGATCCCATGCCACTGCAAACATACCTGACAGTGTCACTGGGTCAGCTTGGAAACATGTGGGGGTCATCTGTTACAAAGCCCCGTGTCCCACATTTGCACTGAATGGTGTTCTCTGAAACACTTATATCTGCATCTGCATCTACACCTACACCTATACTCTGCAAGCCACCCGATGGTGTGTAGTGAGGTATTCTTCTTGTACCACATCTTTTCCTCTTCCCTATTGCACTTGTAAATGGCTTGTGGAAAGAACGACTGTCGGTAAACCTCTGAATTAGCTCCAGTTTCTTTTATTTTCTTGTTGTGTCCATTTAGCACAATGTAAGTGGGAAGAAGTATATCCTGCCTAACTTTTCCTGGAATATATTCTCTTGGAATTTCAACAGTAAGCGTCTTTGTGATGCAAAATGCCTGTATTGTAGGATCTCAAACTGGAGTTCGTTTAGCATCTCCGTAACGTTATGCTGACTACACAATTTCACATTAAAACATGCATATCTTCATCGGATCTTCTCTGTATTTTCTAAGAATCAAATCTCGTAAGGTTTACAGACTGATGAGCAATACTCAAGAAAACAATTGTTTGTTCTGTAAGCCACTTCTTTCATAGATGAATTACATTTCCTTAAAATTCTTCCAATGAATCTCAACTCGACACAGAATAATAATAATAATAATAATAATAATAATCCCGGTGGAGGCCCGGGAAAAGAATAGGCCTCCGGTATGTTCTGCCAGTCGTAAAAGGCGATGAAAAGAACAAACCACTAATAGGGCTAACCTCCCTTTTAGTGTGATTAGTTGGTTCAGGACAGAACTAAAGAAGCCTCGGACAAGCGCCGTCATGGTCGGGGACGACGCTTGAACCCTATGCCCGCCCACAATGGTAACGACACTGCTAGCCAACTGGAAAATGATTTAAATCCAAATAGAGGTGTTTTGCAGGATATGCTTCCTGCAACCACCCTAGAAGGAAAACAAAGACAGAGGATGAGATGGTCAGATGAAGTTAATCGACACCTCATGTTCTGTTATTACCAAGCAACAAACCTAGGATCCAACACAACTGGATACAGATCACAAGTATACACAACATTTATTACCAGATACCCAGAATTAAAATTTTTAACAGAACAATGACTAGCTGATCAGATCCGTGTAATAATAAAAAATAACAGGATACCCCAGTCAGAATTAGAAAACATCAAACAACAAGTACAACAAATACTGGAACAAAATAATGTGCAATCAGAAGAAGAAGAAAATACAGTAATGGACTCAAACATCCCAGAGCAAACAAACAAAGAACAACACGCACCAATTAAACAATCAGAGGAAAACGAAATCTTAAGACAGCCACCAGAACAAGCACAAATAGAACACGAAGTGACACAGATGTTAGATATAGAAGAAAAATTTCAGCTAACATATATAGAATACAAAGACACAAATACAGACATTAGACCATTCTTGCATAGACCACCAAATAACCCACAAGTCGAAACAACAATAAAAACTATCAACACAATCATACACAACAAAATAAATGAAAACACAACTATGGAAGAGTTACAACTACTGGTTTATATAGGAGCACTCACTACACTAAATATACACACTAGGCAGAGATCAGAACCAACCAACACACAGAAGAAACCCACAAAACCAGCATGGCAACACAGGCTACAGATCAAAATAGAAAAACTGAGAAAAGACATCGGACAGCTAACACAATTTATAAGAAATGAAATCTCAGAAAAAAAACGAAAAAGGTTAGGTAAAATCTCACAACAAGAAGCGACAGAGCAATTAGACGAAAAGAAGCAGAAATTACAAGCATTAGCCAAACGACTCAGAAGATACAAAAAAAAAAAAGTGAAAATAGAAGGAAACAAAACCAAACATTCAACACAAATCAAAAGAAATTTTACCAGACAATAGATAACACACACATTAAAATAGACAATCCACCAAACATAACAGACATGGAACACTTCTGGAGCAACATATGGTCAAACCCGGTACAACATAACAGGCATGCACGATGGATACAAGCAGAAACAGACACATACAAGATGATACCACAAATGCCTGAAGTGATAATTTTGCAACGTGAAGTCACCCAAGCAATTAATTCTACTCACAATTGGAAAGTCCCTGGAAATGATAAAATAGCAAATTTCTGGTTAAAGAAGTTCACCTCAACACATTCACATCTAACTAAATTATTTAACAGTTACACTGCAGACCCATACACATTCCCTGATACACTTACACACGGAACAACATATCTGAAACCTAAAGATCAAGCAGACACAGCGAACCCAGCTAAATATCGCCCCATAACATGCCTACCAACAATATACAAAATATTAACTTCAGTCATTAAACAGAAATTAATGACACATACAACACAGAACAAAATTATAAATGAAGAACAAAAAGGCTGTTGCAAAGGAGCACGAGGATGTAAAGAGCAACTGATAATAGATACAGAGGTGACATATCAAGCTAAAACTAAACAAAGGTCGCTACACTACGCATACATTGATTACCAAAAAGCTTTTGATAGTGTACCCCACTCATGGTTACTACAAATATTGGAAATATACAAAGTAGATCCTAAATTGATACAGTTCCTAAACATAGTAATGAAAAATTGGAAAACCACACTTAATATCCAAACAAATTCAAATAATATCACATCACAGCCAATACAGATTAAGCGTGGAATATACCAAGGAGACTCATTAAGTCCTTTCTGGTTCTGCCTTGCTCTGAACCCACTATCCAACATGCTAAATAATACAAATTATGGATACAATATTACTGGAACATACCCACACAAAATCACACATTTGCTATACATGGATGATCTAAAACTACTGGCAGCAACAAATCAACAACTCAACCAATTACTAAAGATAACAGAAGGATTCAGCAATGATATAAGTATGGCTTTTGGAACAGACAAATGTAAGAAAAATAGCATAGTCAAGGGAAAACACACTAAACAAGAAGATTACATATTGGATAACCACAGCGACTGCATAGAAGCGATGGAAAAAACGGATGCCTATAAATATCTAGGATACAGACAAAAAAATAGGAATAGATAATACAAATATTAAAGAAGAACTAAAAGAAAAATATAGACAAAGACTAACAAAAATACTGAAAACAGAATTGACAGCAAGAAACAAGACAAAAGCTATAAATACTTATGCCATACCAATATTGACCCACTCATTTGGAGTAGTGAAATGGAGTAACACAGACCTAGAAGCACTCAATACACTTACACGATCACAATGCCACAAATATAGAATACATCACATACATTCAGCAACAGAAAGATTCACATTAAGCAGAAAGGAAGGAGGAAGGGGATTTATCGACATAAAAAACCTACATTATGGACAGGTAGACAATTTAAGAAAATTCTTTCTAGAACGAGCAGAAACAAGCAAAATACACAAGGCAATCACTCATATAAATACATCGGCTACACCACTGCAATTTCATAACCACTTCTACAACCCTTTAGATCACATAACATCAACAGATACGAAGAAAGTAAATTGGAAAAAGAAAACACTTCATGGCAAGCACCCGTATCATCCAACACAGCCACACATCGATCAAGACGCATCCAACACATGGCTAAGAAAAGGCAATATATACAGTGAGACAGAAGGATTCATGATTGCAATACAGGATCAAACAATAAACACCAGGTATTACAGCAAGCATATTATTAAAGATCCCAATACCACAAAGGATAAATGCAGACTTTGTAAACAACAAATAGAAACAGTAGATCACATCACAAGCGGATGTACAATACTAGCAAATACAGAATACCCCAGAAGACATGACAATGTCGCAAAAATAATAAATCAACAGCTTGCCTTACAACATAAACTTTTAAAACAACACGTTCCTACATACAAGTATACACCACAAAATATACTGGAGAATGATGAATACAAATTATACTGGAACAGAACCATTATAACAGATAAAACAATGCCACATAACAAACCTGACATCATACTCACCAATAAAAAGAAGAAATTAACACAACTAATCGAAATATCCATACCCAATACAACAAATATACAAAAGAAAACAGGAGAAAAAATTGAAAAATACATCCAACTGGCTGAGGAAGTCAAAGACATGTGGCATCAGGATAAAGTTGACATCATACCAATTATACTATCAACTACAGGAGTCATACCACACAATATCCACCAGTACATCAATGCAATACAGCTACATCCAAACATATATATACAACTACAGAAATCCGTAATTATTGATACATGTTCAATTACCCGAAAGTTTCCAAATGCAATATAACACATACCGTACAGTTAAAAGGAAGTGACGCTTGATCAAGGTCCGCGTCACTCCATTTTTAACCGGACTTAACGTCTGAGAAAGTGAAGATAATAATAATAATAATTGTTACTATTATTATCATCTATATATATAATTAAGTTTGTATGGAACCCCCAGATGGCTAGCCATACTTGCTCTCTGCCCCGCCCCACTGCTTTCCATATGTACTATCTCAATCTGCATTTATGGGTTGGAACATAGGTCAGTTGTCACTAGCCATCCTTAGACTTTGTTTTGGCCAGTGTAGTTGCAGTCAGCCAGAGCTTAACGAGTGTGTAGTATCCATAAGACAGTCAGCACTCGTAGTGTGAGGTTATGTTGTTTGTTGTTATCTGAGTTACAATGAACAGAAAGTTAACTACAGAACAGTGTGTATTGGTTTTGCAGACATAGTGGAAACATGACTGTAGTTACGCTGTTGTTTATGACTTGTCTTTTCCAAACATCCAACCTTCATTCAACAACATACTCTTGAATTACATTTAAGACGAAGAGGCTGAGTTGGTAGCAGATCTTCCTTGTTCAAGTGGAGCAAAGTCTGTTATTACAGAAGAAAATCTTACATTGTCTTAAGAATCTTAATGTTGTTGCACAACATTTTGTGCAATCGCCAACTAAATCTAAAAAAAGTGTCCAAGGAGTATGGAATAGCAAGAACAAGCCTACAGAAGATTCAGAAAAAGCTGAAATTAAGATTTTATAGGACTACTTTACTTCAAGGCTTAAATGAAGATGATCCCAACAACTGAATAGGAGTCAGCGAGTTGTGTACAATCCGACAAGAAGCTGATCCTAAGATTTACGAAAGCACTCTGTGGAGTAATGAAGTGACTTTTAATGTGCATGGCAGAGTGAATAGACACAACTGTGTCTACTGGATTCTGTGAATACTCTTGTGGTGATGGACACAAGAGTTAAATACTTCTGGTGTGAGTGTAAGGGCAGGGATTTCCAGTGGTGGGCTAACTGGGCATAACTTACTTAATAGTGCCAGTTCTGCAAATTACCTAGATATGCTTCAAGATGTGTTGTTAGAGCTGCAAAATAGTTCTTTCTTTAAAGATCTGCAGCTGGTTATGGAAAAAACTGACACGGCAGCAAGATGGAGCACCCCCCCCCCCCCCCCCCCCCCACATTATGGAGTTATTGTGAGAGACTTTCTAAATGAAAACTCTGATGAATGGTTAGTAGTCAGGGTACTATTCATCAACTTCCATGATTCCCAGATATCACACCCAGGGATTTTTCAGTATGGGTTACAGTAAAAAAATTCTGTCTGTTCCTTAAAGATTATTGATGTTGAGCATTTGAAGGAATGAATCCCATCAGAATTTGAAAATCTACAGTCGCAAAAGATATGAGACAAACTTCTGTAAATCAATGTTGAAAAGATGCAATGTTTGCTTAGAACAGCATGGAAACAACTTAAACCATATTTTGTAGGTTCAATGAAGTTCACATTTATTTCTGTGTTGATAATAAATTAGTATTTTCATTTCTCTAGTATTATTGTAAATAATGCATTTCTGAAAGATAACTTTTGGCCCACAGTGTATATGAAAGTCACTGGAGGTCAGCACCTCCACTGTGACCAAATACACAAAAATAATTTTCCGCGACGCACATTACCTTGCATTTGGTATTGAAATACCTAAATAAGTTTATTTGTACCTAAGTTACATATTTGTTCATTACTGTGGAACACAATGCCCACCATTTAAATTCAATAAATGATATTTTTTAAACTGCAGCCTGAGGCTGGGGTAACAAGAGTACAATCTGAGAATACATACAGGATATAATGTGGTTATTCTGTGTATCATTGTTAGGAACGTAATAAAATAGTATTTTATGTGACTCTTCCACCTATTTTACAACCTTTCTGTTCATATGTGATACAGAACATGCCAACACTGCAACGTGGTTCCACATGTGGACTGATAAATTGATTCCCATGTCATGTCTAATGTGGCATGGTGTTTAGTGACACTATGTAAGTGCTTGAATGACATCACAATCAAAATTAGCCAATAGCACAACAAATAAATGATACATTAAACAGCCTGCAGGGGACACTGTTTTTCCTTTTATGAAATACACTGAGGCTTTGGACACACTGACAACCAAAATCATCATACACCACAAATTAAATGGTTACTCACTATCAAAAGTGATTGCAGGCATGTTCATAAAGGTGATGGCGTGGTAAATTTTGTTCATAAACAAACTGCAGTTTAAAAAATCTCATTAATTGGATGGAAATGGTGGGCTTTGTGCTCCACAGTAATAGACAAATATGTAAATTAGCTTCAAATAAACCGATTTAGGTAGTTCATCTACCAAATGGTGAGTAATGTAGTTCATGGATAGACTTTTTAGTATACTGGTAACAGTGGAGCTAACAACATTTGGTGACTTTAAAACAGGTGCAAATTCAGACAAAGTAATAAAAACTAGACTCACTTGTTTATTAAGCTCACATGATCTTAGAAATAAAGCTCAAGCACTAGACTAACAGAACAGATTATGCAATAATTATCAAAAAACTTTAAAAATTACATAAATTGCAATAGCTTAAGGCTTTTCATTACAATAACTACTTTTGTCAGATGTCAGTGTGAAACATAGTGAGTAACCATATGATTTATAATGCACAAGTTCACAGACTTTTGGTCCAGTTCAGTCATTACTAATAAATGAGGCAAACGTTCCTCCACAACTCAAGGAGAGAAATGGGTTACTGTTTGCCAGCCTGAAAGGATCTGACAATAAATGGATCAAGTTCTATTAAACTCTGTTGCAGTATTATATTTACTGCTGTACTATCACAAATATCAAGATACAGTAGTTTCAAAACATAGCAGAACTGGAAATAATGCTACACTGAAAGTACCACCTGGCTTGATTAGGGTCAGGAAGAATATACACAGTTTACATCTCCTTTATAATGCAACTATTCAGCAGATGTTCAAGCAAAAATACTTTCAAGTTAAGAAAACTTTTACAACAGTAATTGCAAACCTTATGAAACAGGTGAACAGCAAATTAATAGTGCGTTCTGGAAATACGAGCAAATGATATTGTGAACTAAGTGACACATATATCACAAAATTGCCAAGATGATTCACAATGAATCATTAAGACACATTTTGGTAACACAACCAATGTATATAAAGGGAAATAAGGAAGAAGTCTCAGCTAAAGTGCATTTATTATGGCCGCAGTTCTTGCACTGCATGCTGATTTTGGCAATTCGTTGACATAGTCATAGCCAATCGGGTGGTAGTATATGGCAGTCAATGAGAATCGTTGAATCTAATGACTTCTTTCAGTAAAAGATAAAAATTGATCACATTTGTTTTCAGTATAAAAAGTACCCAAATAACTTTTAATGACCAGGTTATAATGAATTTCAAAAATTGCTTACCGATTTTTGTATTTTTTTGGGGCCTGGAAAAAATTGCATGTGCCAACAGACAGCCCGAGGGCTGGGTTAGGTTGGAATTTAACAGTTTGGTTATGAGATAGTGCAGCCATCTAACGCGAATAAAGGAAAACTAGATGTGCTGACAGTCTGACCTGCAGATTGGCCCTAGGTCTATGTTAAGTTATAATATTTCTTGCCAGTTGACGAAGCCAACAAATCTCAACACAAAAATATGATTATCATTATATGCTGATGTGTAGCATAGCCTGAGATATACATCTGTCATTGCAATAATCTACTTGTATCTCTTATTTCCAATTTTGCTAAAAATTCTGACAAGTTGATTAAATTCTAACCTAACAGAACACAGTAACAGCTAACTTTCTTTACAAGCAATAGAAATTATAAATGAGAATCTCATTGGCTACCTACATTCAACTCATGATTCATCTTGTTGACTTCCCATGATTCATGGTACAAATTGTTGCCAACAGCATCAAGTCTCAAATTATGGGCAAATATCATTTACCTCCAACTTTTCTAAGATATCTGAAAATGTTATCCTATCTCAGCTAGGTGCCTGCTTCAAAAGACACAAACTGCTTACAGTATCACACCATGGTTTTTGAAAAGAGCTATACATGACCACCACAATTACACAGGTCTTCCATGCAATATACCGTGTGTCTGACAAGATGGTGTAGACTGGAGGTAATTTTTAGAACTGACAAAAGCTTTCAATATAATAAAGATTATAACTTTTCAATTTACCAGTGAAACAATACCATAAGATGTATCTCAGAGCTCAATAATTGGTCTTTTTCTCTTCTTCATACATAACAACAACATGGCACAACCCCATAAGTCCCACATAATATATTAGGCCAATGATACCTCAATCATACTGTATAGCAGACACTATCAGAAATAACTATGTGCTTCATGGATCAGGGCCTTGAGAGGAACATCAGTAATTAGCATTTACAGACATTTAAAACTGGTAGTTTTCATTGCTCAATGTAAATAATGTAGTAGCTTGGAAACAGACAGTAGTAACTACAAATTTCTTGATGTGTACAGGGCTGAAGATCTTTGATGAATAAACCACATTAATTTTCTATGTGGAAAAACCAGTTGTAGCTTGTGTGTCCTTAACCAGCTGTTGAAGATAATCCATTGCCACACATCAGAAATGTCTATTATGGGATAATTTATCCATTTCTTAACTGCAGGATTGAATTAATGGGTCATGCAGTGGACATATGCTTAAAGAGAATATGACTCTCTTAGAAAAGGCCAATAAGACTTACACATGGAGGAGTAGATTGTTTTTTCATGAAGTGTTTAAGCTGCACGAATACTTAATAATACATTGTTTATAGCTTATAACACTACTGTCTGCTACTGCTATACCATAACCTTAAAGTTGGAGACAGGTCGTGAAATAAAACTATCTTGTTAAAGCAATTATGGTATATAGCAACAGAGCAGTGTTTACTCTCTGAAAGGAATTTTGTTATGTTGACCATGATACACCTATCGGAGGTGGTATATCAGAAGTGAAAGTCAGAATTAGGTAAATATTTAAACAATATCAAACAATAATTTACTTATCCACAGCGTCTAAATGATGATAAAACGGTCGCCAGCCTAATTAGACATAAGAATGAGTAACATTCTAAGAATGAGTAACATTCTTGTTCGAGAACTGAAAATAAGTAACTTCAATGGGCTAACACGGCCTACACTTTTTCACACAAGAGTGCAACAAACTCTGGCACCTGCATATGTTCACGTTAAGGTTGGAGCTGACAGAGCAGAGCAGACTATTTGCATAAATATAACAGATAACGAAACACACTTACCTTGAGGACTTAGTCAAACTGAATGGTCTCAATAACGTTACTATTAATATTCACTGTAGAATCAAAAATTGGGCATAGGTTCAATGTTACTTTTCAAACATATTCCTATATGACATCAAATATGGATATGGTTCACAGCGAAATTAGTTATTGTGCATAGATTAAGTCTCTCACTACTAAACACCTTTCTAGTTGGAATGAAAATTAAATGGAGTTCACTAAGAAATTACTTCTCACTGTCTTTTGAATAAAGAGGTTACTGTTTTCATAGATAGTGGTCTTTCTATTAATCGTTATCTAGCTTGAGCACAATAGACAAACTGTGGATCCTGTTACACCATTAATATGCACTTTTAATACACAAGACGAACCCAATATTGTACAGAATTAGACTTGAATAGCAAGAGTAATTGAAATTTTCTATAATTAAGTAACTTTGTGCCACTAAACTACTTCCAATGGAGGGGGCCCTTAATCTTGACCAGTGTAACAGAGCAAACTAAATACACTTTCAATACACTAGAGAAACAAGCCCTTAACAAGCATGAACATGTAACTTTCAACAGTAACAGTTCTCAATTTTTACTGCAGTAGAACACAACTTGACATGGTTATAAGACAATAGCTCACCTTTGGATGATTTTCAACAGGCTGCACTGTGATCATTTAATTTGCAAAACTCTTTAAGCCACAGTTTTGAGAACATTCACTTTTGAAGTTGGCAACAAAATATTAAAAAGCAGTTTTAATAGAAAAATTATTTTCAGCAAGCATCATTTACTATATTACTCAGTTCTGCTAATTAACTTTAACTTAGTTTCTTCTTACTATCTTCAAGTGGCATTTTTGAATTAATAACTGGGCTTTCCTATTTTCACAATATGGACACTCGGTAAGCATTTTGGACATGGGAAGGACCCTAAGTGGCTGTGTGACTGGGGATAAAAAAATCAAGGTAGGTACATGAATTCAGTTATAAGTTACCTTATATTTGAGCACACTAACACATCCAATGAGCTGATCCTTCACTTTACATATTTACAATTCCTTGGTTCCTTTTCAGTGACTGTGCAATGTGGTGGCGAATGCATGTCGGTGGGTGGATTTGCAGGCAGAAATGGTGGACTCTGTCATTCCTTGGTAACGATGATAGGTACCAATTCCAGGATAGTTCCAGCTCTTTATCCGTCCATCCGAGGCATTGGAAAGTGGCACGAAAAGCCTCTCTCAGCACCATCACAATACAAAACTTTTACATGAGCAGTTGACAGTTTGGTAGCTCGTCCCCGACTGACTCTTAATCCACCTCTTCTACCTATGCCAACCACAATTTGCACACGCTACTAAGTTCCGTTCCAGAGGGGAACCACACCACCTATTACATACAAAATAACTACGAACCCTAAGTGAAGGTCAGCAGTTTACATAACAGCAACCAAACATATTAAATAAAACAGAACATTTGCACATATTGACATTTCTACAAAAAAATTATTTAAACAAAATTATTCAACCTCAAAGATAACCAAAGAGATTATGTGAGAAAGACAAAACATATCATTTGCTCATGCTATGTATATTACAGAGATTACACTTCATTGCAGTATCAAATTAATCATACACTAATTACAGAAGTTCAAGATGGGATGTTGAATAAACAGAAAGCTAAATGAATCAACAAAAGGTATGTAGTGTGTAAGCTATGGTGTTACAAGCTTATTAAATTAATTATGGTTTTTTGTGCTTTAAGAGGATGCAGTAAATAAGGATAAAATGTAACTGTTTCTGGTCAAGAACAAGATTAAAAATGACATTTCAAAGTATGTTTATCAGTGTTTTAATTTGGTTTAACAAGTACCAAACCCACAAATAACTTTAAAGCAGATTTTTTTCTTTTAATTGAAATCTTTTTTGATAGAAAATACTCATCTACCTTCACAGAATTAAAAGAGGGCCATCTGATGTATTCAATGACACTGCTTATATTATGAATTATGGTTGGTTGGTTCACTGTGGAGAGAGGCAGGAGTGGGGAAGGGGTTGGACCAAACAGTGAGGCAATTGGTCCCAAGATACAAGGTGACAAACAGCACAGTCCAGTCAATGGAAAAGGAAAAACAGGCAAACAAAGAAGCAAAAGGAACATCAGGGCAGCAGGAAGAGTAAAAAAAAGGGATTGGTGAAGGGT